>NW_027616489.1:0-242500 GCF_964187855.1 Myxine glutinosa | reverse complement strand
TAAATTTGCAAAACTTTCTAAAATCCTGTTTTCTCTTTGTCATTATGGGTTATTGTGTGTAGATGGATGAGGGGAAAAATGAATTCAAACGATTTCAGCATAAGGCTGCAACATAACAAAATGTGAAAAAAGTGAAGGGGTCTGAATACTTTCTGAATGCACTGTATATGTATGTATGTATGTATGTATGTATGTATGTATGTATGGATGTATGGATGGATGTATGGATGTATGGATGTATGTATGGATGTATGTATGGATATGAATTATGTCTCACATAATTGTCTCACATAAAACAGCCACGGATTGTGTCTCACACGATAAAAACCGCATAACCCGCAAGGAACCAACATCCTGTCTGCCACCCAGACCATCGTTCCCGCCAGTGCAAACCAAAACCAGGGGGTGCGGTGCGATCGGCGGAGATAATAATAATCAACGACAAAACAGCGTGACGAGCGCTGTCCGGATCGCCTGTGCTGGTGCTCATCATTAAAGCTAGGAGGTGCCTTGATTCACTTAATAACTTCTTCTACTTCTAACTTCTTTAACTTCTCCTACTTTCTGACCCAGCTATGTTCCCTCTCCCCCTCAATCCTCCTCCTCGGTGATTTCAATATCCACATGGACTCCACTGACTCCACAATAACCACTGACTTCACTGATTTACTCACCTGCTTTAACCTCACTCAACATGTCAACTTTCCTACCCATAACCATGGGCACATTCTGGACCTTGTCTGCTCTACTGGATTAATTTTGCACCATCTCTCTGGCTCCGACCTCACCCTCTCTGACCACTTAGCCATCACTATGACCATCAACATCCCCACCCCAGCACCAAGGCATTATCGCACTATCAACTTCCGTAAGCTAAACGCTCTTTCACCTACCTCATTCTCATCCACCCTCTCTGAAAAAATGTCCACTTCTCCCTTCGTTGACCTCCACACCCCTTCTGACCTCACTGACTACTACAACCACACTCTCTCCTCCTGCCTTGACCAGCTTGCGCCTATAAAAACCAAAACAGTTTCTTTCACCCATTCTGCTCCCTGGTTTACCCCTGAACTCCGCCTGATGAAAACTCGTGCTCGCCAACTTGAAAGACTCTGCAATAAAACAGGTCTCACAATTCACTCCCAAGCCTACAAGGACCACCTACAACACTACAAAGATGCCCTCTCCCGCACCCGCTCCACCTTCTACTCTCAAATTATCCACTCTGGCTCTGGAAACCCAAAAGCACTCTTCTCTACAATAAACAAACTCCTCAGCCCCCTGGACACCACCACCCAATCATTCACAGTAGACAACTGCATCTCCTTCCTTTCATTCTTCCAAAGCAAAATTGACAACATCTACAGCAGCTTAACCACCACCGCACCTGCTCCCCCTCAAACCACCTGCCCCCCCCTTATCCTGCCAACCCCTGTCTCAGTTCTCCCCAGTCTCCCCTACTGACCTCTCTGAACTCCTCATAGAAATGAAAACTGCCACCTGCACTCTTGACCCCATCCCCTCCAGCTTTGTCAAGGCCTCCCGTCCTGCTTTCTCTCCACTTATCACTGCAACAATAAACTCCTCCCTGTCTACAGGCATCGTCCCACCATCCCTCAAAATTGCTGCTGTTACCCCCATTCTGAAAAAACCTGGACTCAACCCTGACACCCAAACAACTTCAGACCCATCTCCAACCTACCCTTTCTGTCAAAAGTTTTGGAACGCGCTGCAGCCACTCAACTTAAACATCACCTCTCTGCCAATAACCTGTATGAAACATTCCAATCCAGATTCCGCTCCAACCACAGTACTGAAACTGCTCTCCTCAAAATCACCAACGATCTTCTCCTTTCCTCTGACGCCGGCAACCTCAACATTCTCATCCTCCTCGACCTCAGCGCCGCCTTTGACACCATCAATCACACCATCCTCCTCACCCGACTTGAAACCACCTTTAACATTACTGGCACTGCCCTCTCTTGGATCAAATCATACCTCTCTGACAGATGCCAGTTGATCTCCATCAATAATTGCAAATCCCCCACTGCTCCCCTCCCCCAAGGTGTCCCCCAAGGTTCAGTTATTGGCCCTCTCCTCTTCATCCTGTACCTGTCCCCCCTTGGTCACTTAATCCGCCGTCATGGTCTCCAATTCCACTGCTTCGCCGATGACATCCAGCTTTTCATCTCCACCAAGTCCATCTCCACCGCCACCCACTCTATCCTGACAAACTGCATCACTGAAATAAAATCCTGGCTTCAAATCAACTTCCTCAAACTTAACTATGATAAATCTGAAATAATCATCATTGGCCCAAAAACGCCCACCAAATCCACCTTTAACTTTGCCCTCAACATCGACGGTTTCCCAGTATCCACCTCCCCTCACATCCGGAATCTTGGCATCATCTTTGACCAAACCCTCTCCTTCGACAAATACACTAAACAGATCACAAAGACAGCCTTATTTCACCTGAAAAACATCGCCTGTCTCAGTCCATCCCTCTCCTCCACGGCTGCAGAAACCCTCATCCACGCCTTCATCACCTCCCGTCTGGACTACTGCAACAGCCTCCTCTTTGGTTCACCCTCAATAATCATCAATAAACTCCAATACATTCAGAACGCCGCTGCCCGTCTACTCACCCATTCCCGGACCCGTGACCACATCACCCCCGTCCTTTACAAGCTTCACTGGCTCCCCATCCCCCAGAGAATCCAGCACAAAATCCTCCTCTTGACCTACAAAGCCCCATCCTACCTGACTGACCTCTCCTCTCCTCTCCAGACACACTCTCCAGAGGAGAGTGTATCCTCTCCAGACACACTCCCACCCGCAACCTCCGCTCTGCTGGTACCAACCTCCTGACCCCCCCCCCCCCCCCATGCGGACCAAATTCAGATCCTGGGGGGACAGGGCCTTCTCCATCGCTGCTCCCACCCTCTGGAACTCACTACTTCACACCATCAGAGACTCCTCACTCACCACATTCAAAACATCACTCAAGACCCACCTGTTCAACACTGCATTCAACATTTAACCCACAGCATTTAACCCCTGACTATCTCTTCTCCTTCTCCTTCCTTTTGCTTTGATTATTTACCTGTTGATTTTTGTCTTTTTGCACTTGTTTTTTTTGTACTCTGTCAAAGCGTCTTTGGGCTTCTTGAAAAGCGCTATATAAAATAAATGTATTATCATTATTATTATTATTATTAATAGACGAGTTTGGTCCTCATTGATTAGATTTTTTGCAGTATGCCATCCTGATGAGGGCAAATACGTCCGAAATCTGGATTGGCGGCTCTGCTCGATGTTTAGCCAATGGGGACCAAAGAATAAATCTCTGTCTGTTGACAGAGTGGCCGGGCTGAGGCCTATACACGTGTCTGTTGACAGGAGATTGGGACAGCGCTCGTCACGCTATGTCGTTGATTATATATATATATATATATATATATATATATATATATATATATATATATATGTATATATATATATATATATATATATATATATATATATATATATATATATATATATATATATATATATATATATATACACAAAGAATTAAGTTAAGCACCCCCCCGTTTTTTTACAACCTCGCACATTACAAGTTTGTTGTCGTCAAAACAGTGTAATATACCCATGATATTGCTATATTTTCTGGAGAAGTGATATTATGGTCACATAAAAACATAACAATCATGCCGTTTTCAATATTTTATTCTGAATAATTTAAGGTGAAATTTTTTGGGAATTTTAGGCATATTTTCACCTCAATTTATGGAGCTATAGGTCCATCACGGACAGTGTGGATGACGTTTATGTTTTCTAACGTACAGTCATTGGTCTGAGAAGACCTCTAGCGATCTTTGCGTCAATAACGTGTGTAGGACCCACGTGATCGGATGGAGCAAGGTGCTGTGACAACCATCCCCTGGCCTGCGTACAGTCCTGACCTGAACCCCCTCGAGCACGTTTGGGACATGTTGGGACGACAAATTGCGAAGATGGTCCCTCCAATAGCCAATCTGGATGAATTGGAACGTGCATTACATCGGGAATGGAACAACCTGCCACAGCAACGCATACGACGGCTTACAGGGTCTATGAGACGTAGGGTTGAGTCAGTGATCCGATCACGTGGGTCCTACACACGTTATTGACGCAAAGATCGCTAGAGGTCTTCTCAGAACAATGACTGTACGTTAGAAAACATAAACGTCATCCACACTGTCCGTGATGGACCTATAGCTCCATACTTAAATTGAGGTGAAAATATGCCTAAAATTCCCAAAAAATTTCACCTTAAATTATTCAGAATAAAATATTGAAAACGGCATGATTGTTATGTTTTTATGTGACCATAATATCACTTCTCCAGAAAATATAGCAATATCATGGGTATATTACACTGTTTTGACGACAACAAACTTGTAATGTGCGAGGTTGTAAAAAAACGGGGGGGTGCTTAACTTAATTCTTTGTGTATATATATATACACACACACACACAGACACACACACAGACACACACACAGACACACACACAGACACACACACAGACACACACACAGACACACACACACACACACACACACACACACACACACACACACACACACACACACACACACACACACACACACACACACACACACACACACTTGAAAAAGTAAGTACACCCCACGTAAAGTTTAGACTTTTTCAACATACAGCTATGTGATCTTCATTTCAACAATATTGATAGATAAAGGTGATATAATATAACAAATATCATGAAACATTTACATTTTGTAGTCCATTGTATAATTTAAATAAACATAAATTCAAATTTTGCATGTGGAAAAAGTAAGTACACCCTTGGCTCCAATAGGTGGTATTGCCCCCTTTGCCCCCTCAAGTAGGCATTTCTTATAACTATATACCAGTCTCTGACATCGACTGGGAGAAATTTTTGCCCACTCCTCCATGCAAAATTCTTTCCGCTGTGCGATGATTGAGGGGTTTCCTGCATGCACAGCTCGTTTCAAATACCCCCACAACATCTCGATGGGATTTAGATCCGGGCTTTGACTTGGCCATTCCAGAACCCTCCATTTCTTTCTTTTCAGCCATTCCTTGGTGGATTTACTGGTATGTGTAGGGTCATTGTCATGTTGCAAGGTCCACCTTCGGTTGAGCTTCAACTTTCCGACAGATGGCCTCACATTATCCTCAAGCACCCTCTGGTACAATGAAGAATTCATTGTGGATTATATGATGGTGAGCTGTCCAGGCCCTGATGCAGCAAAGCTGCCCCAAACCATAATATTTCCACCACCATGCTTTACAGTTGGTGTCAGGTTCTTGTGGTCAAATGCTGTCTTTGGTTTTCTCCAAACATGTCTTCTGGTACTGTGGCAAAATAGCTCTGCCTTTGACTCATCTGTCCAGAGCACATTGTTCCAGAAGTCCTGGTCTTTGCCTTGGTGTTCATTGGCAAACTTTAGTCTTGCCCTGATGTTCTTTCTGGACAGCAAAGGTTTCCTCCTGGCACACCTCCCATGTCGATCAAATTTGTACAGCCTCTTTCTAATGGTAGACTCGTGCACTTTGACATCAACAGTGGCAAGAGATACCTATAGGTCCCGTGATGGCTTTCTGGGGTTCTTAGAGACTTCTTTCAGCATCTTGCGGTCTGCCCTCGGGCTGAACATGCTGGGGCGGCCTGGCCTGAACAAGTTGGCAGTTGTTTGGAATCTTCTCCACTTGCAGATGATCTTCCGGACAGTCGAATGATTGATTTCAAATTGTTTGGAGATCTTTTTAAATCACTTCCCAGACTTGTAGGCACCTATAACCTTCTTTCTGAAGGCCTCGGAGAGCTCTTTTGATCTAGGCATGCTGACGCCGCACACTTCAACAACAAAGAACAAACCAAACGAAATGTCTGAGGGTTAAATAAGACAGGTTCCTCCAAGATCCTCTCTAACGATGTTCTAATCATTTGCACCTGAGCTGGTGCACCCGATTCTAATTTTAGGTATTTGAAGTAGTGATAAATGTAGAGGTGTACTTACATTTTCCACATGCGAAATTTGCATTTATGTTTCTTTAAATTATACAATGGACTACAAAATGTAAATGTTTAATGATATTTGTTATATTATATCACCTTTATCTTTCAATATTGTTGAAATGAAGATCAAATAGCTGTATGTTGAAATATGTTGAAAAAGTCAAAACTTTACATGGGGTGTACTTACTTAAGGCTTTAACTCCGAGGCGGAAACTCAATGGCGGATTCCAAAATCGAAAACACCTAAGCGCGCGGAATGGAGGGAAGCGGCGCAAGTCACCGCAGCCTTATCTATTGAATTAACCAGGAAACTGCGTTCAGATGTATGTACAAAAATAATGCAAGGGTTTATTCAGGAAAAGCAAGGACAGTAAAAACACCGCCGGAAATAAAATAAGGTGCTAAATTGGGATCCCACGCACAACAGATTTCAAACACGAACAAGGGATTTGAATGAATAAAAAGAACACGTTATGTTAAATGTATACGCGGCGCTCAGCCTATCTGTCTTTGTCGTCTTCTTCTGCTGCTGTCCAACACCAGCCCGCTCGGCCTGACCGCACACCACGAGGTCTTGCTCCGAGCTCCGATCCTCTCGCCGCCCACGAGGTCCGTGCACCAAGCTCCAAAGCACCCAACACAGGCCAGCGGCTTCACACGAGGTCGATCCCCACACGAAGCACGAAAAGACAGGAACGGAGAGAACGCAGATGTGATTGCACGTCTCGTCCTTCCAACCCGCTTCTCAACTGCTCACTGCCAACTGCGCACTGCAAAACCAACTCTCGATCACAAATCCACTCTCTACTGAACTGCCAGGGGCCAGTAGTGAACTCGTCTCAACTCAACACCAACTCGTGACTCATGGGCTGTGCGACTCTAAACTCTCAAAAACTGCTTGTGCACACGAACTCGGAATCAGATCTGAACTCCTGCTCAACTCCTGCTCAAATGCGCACATGAACTCTCGATCCAACTGCCAGCAAAGGCGTCCGGCGCTGTTAATATCCCTGGCCGGTGACGTCAGCTTTGGCGCACTGCTCTGCCGATCACAGCCTCCCCCGACTTGCCGGCTCGCTCAGGTCACGCCCACTGCATCACTCCAACTCTCGTCCCTATTCCTTGGTCACAGCACGTGCTATGCGAGGCGGGTTGGCCTCTCGGAGGTGTAAATGGTGGCGGCCATTTGTGGCGGTGTTCTAGCCCGATTTCTTTCTGAGTCATGTCAGGGGGGAAGGCGTCATTTGGTGTTGTACTAAAGGTCCTAACTAATGTTGAAGTGGTGTGCAGTGCCAAAATGGACAAAGGTTTGACTACCAGGTGAGACATACAAGGGCTCTACTCATTAACCCCTGCACTACCTATCACCCGAATCTCCCGGTAGATCCACAGTTATACATCTTAGCCGACAAAACGCCTACACATGACTTATTACAGGTAGATTCCCTATCGCGACAGTCAAAGCATGTTACCTACTCAGATCTACTCTGCTCTACATATATCACTACCCAAATTCATAACTATATATATATATACATATATATATATATATATATCATATACATCACATCTACATATATATATATATATATATATATATATATATATATGCATCACAGCTCCATATATATATATATATATATATATATATATATATATATATATATATATATATATATATATATATATATATATATATATATATATCCACGATATCCATTTTTCCGTTCTCCAACCTAAAGCTTTGTCTTTAAAAACTCAACGTTTCGGCCAGCAACCCAGCGTGCGCCGAGCCTCCACTAGCCTTCATCAAGAGAAGTTCCCTTGTTCACCTCCTCCCAGATATATCTGGGGAGAGGGGTGGGCCTATTCTATCAACCAATCACAAAGCTGCGTTGCGAGACCTCGTGACCATGGACCCATACTCGGCTTATGTTGCAAATGTTTTGTGCGTGTTTGAGCGGTGTATTGTGTTTTGTTGTCCGTGTTGCCTGTGTCGGCTATGTCCCACTTTGTCTTTGTCCTCCTCCACGCATCGGTGTGTCTCTGGTGTACTTATGCATGAGAGGTCCGTATGCCTGTGGTAACGCCACAGTCTCCTCTGTCAATGGTGCCCGCGTTTGGCCAGTGTGCCAGGCCTCCAGTATTCGCCTCCTGGCCCGGTTTGGGGATGCCGCCAGCACGTTCACATTGTCCCATAGAGGAACATGGCCCGCCCTTATTCCATGCTTGGCGATAGCAGATTTTTCTGGGTGATTACACTCAAAGGCCTTGTGGTGTTCATTAATGCGCTGGCCTAAGGTTCTTCCAGTCTCGCCTATGTATTCTCCACCATAGTCACATGGAATGGTGTATACCACACTTGTGCAATCATTCTTCAGTCTTTTGTCTTTGACCTTGGTCAGTGCACGTCTCAAGGTGTATATAGGTTGGTAGTTGACCCTCACCCCGACCGGTCTCAAAATCCTGCCAATCCTTTGAGATACCCGTGGCACAAATGGTAGCACGCAGAAGCCCTTAGATGGTTCCTGTGGCACGTCCTGGATTCTTGGAGCCGCCAGTACCATTTCATTTTTTGGGCAGAGGTGGTCTGGGTAGCCATTGGCTTTCAATACCCATTTGAGATGCTTGATCTCTCTCCTTTTGCCTTTCAAGGTGGACGGTATATTCCTTGCCCTTTTTACGAGTGTATTCACCACAGCTCTTTTATGGTGCAGTGGATGGCAAGACGTGAAATCGAGGTAACGCTCGGTCTGGGTGGGTTTCCTATATAATGCGGTACTTAAGCTTCCATTGAGGTTCCTCCTCACCAAGACGTCCAAAAATGGAAGCGACCCATCCTGTTCTTCCTCACAGGTGAATTTGATGGAAGGAAACATTCCACTGATGCCCTCCTGGATTGCATTAACAGCCGTGCTGGGGCAGATGACAAAAGTGTCATCGACATAGCGGTACCAGACACGTGGCTGTGTTGGGAGGGATGGGATGGTGCGTGTTTCCAGCTCTTCCATCACCATATTGGCAACCACCGCAGACACCGGGGAGCCCATCGCAGTGCCGAACACCTGTTTGTAAAATGTGCTGTCAAAGACAAAATAGGTGGAAGACAGACAAGTGCTGAGGAGGTGACAAACGTCATCAACATTCAACTTGTCGGCGGCCTGTTTCCAGCAATCATCCTCCATTAGCCTCTGTCTCGCCACATCAACCGCCAGGGTTGTGGGCACGTTAGTGAATAGCGAAATGACGTCAAAGGACACCATGGATTCGTGTGGATGGATCGTGGTGTGTGTTATTTTGTCCACAAACTCGGAGCTGTTGCGCAATCCTCGGTCGGTTTTTCCCACGAGGTACTTTAGTATATTGGCCACGAACTTGGACAATGCATAAGATGGTCCATTGATACACGACACTATGACCCGTAATGGAACGTCTTCTTTGTGGATTTTTGGTAACCCATACACTCTGGGAGCGACGCCGTTGCTGCTATACAATCGCTGGTAGTTTGTGCTCGATAGTCTCCCTGTTCTTTTTAACCTTGCAAGCAGCGAGTTTAACGTGCGTTCTTCCTTCTTCGTTGGATCCTTCGTTATACATTCATAGGTGTTCATAGCTGGAAGAACCTTAGGCCAGCGCATTAATGAACACCACAAGGCCTTTGAGTGTAATCACCCAGAAAGATCTGCTATCGCCAAGCATGGAATAAGGGCGGGCCATGTTCCTCTATGGGACAATGTGAACGTGCTGGCGGCATCCCCGAACCGGGCCAGGAGGCGAATACTGGAGGCCTGGCACACTGGCCAAACGCGGGCACCATTGACAGAGGAGACTGTGGCGTTACCACAGGCATACGGACCTCTCATGCATAAGTACACCAGAGACACACCGATGCGTGGAGGAGGACAAAGACAAAGTGGGACATAGCCGACACAGGCAACACGGACAACAAAACACAATACACCGCTCAAACACGCACAAAACATTTGCAACATAAGCCGAGTATGGGTCCATGGTCACGAGGTCTCGCAACGCAGCTTTGTGATTGGTTGATAGAATAGGCCCACCCCTCTCCCCAGATATATCTGGGAGGAGGTGAACAAGGGAACTTCTCTTGATGAAGGCTAGTGGAGGCTCGGCGCACGCTGGGTTGCTGGCCGAAACGTTGAGTTTTTAAAGACAAAGCTTTAGGTTGGAGAACGGAAAAATGGATATCGTGGATATAATTCCCAACCGCCGTTTATTACTTGATATATATATATATATATATATATATATATATATATATATATATATATATATATATATATATATATATACAGTGAAACCTTGACTTACGAGTGCACCAACTTACGAGTTTTCCGAGATACGAGCCGTTGCTCGGGCGGTTTTTTGCTTTGAGATGCGAGCCGAGATCTGAGTTACGAGGTGGCCCAACGAGCGTTCCGGTCACGTGGTTATCTTGCCGTGCAAGCATCTCTGCCATATATCGCTGCTGCTTTGTTTTCGCATGTTGGTTATTTTGGAAAATTTCTTGGTTTTAACCATGGGTCCTAAGAAATTGAGTGCCAAGGGCAGTACTGAGAAGAAGAAGAGGATGATGTGCTTGGATATAAAACACGCAATCGTCGAAAAACATGAGCGAGGTGTGCGTGTTGTCGACTTGGCGAGGCAGTACGATCGTAGCAGTACGATCGAAACATTTTGAAAGGGAGGAAGAAACAAACCTCGTTGGACAGGTTTTTATTGAAACGCCCTGCAAGTGAAAGCGAGGAAAGGCAAAAGTCATCTCCTCCACCTCCGCCAGCATCTTCGTCTGATCTTCAAGGTAAATACACTTAATAAAACCAGTTTATTTCTTTACATTGTGGCGGACACGGAAGCTCACTGGCGTGGTGACATCATTCCGCGCACCAAGTGGGCGGGGGCCACGCCGAGGGGTAGGCGTGGCCTCAGGATATACACCGGGCGCGCAGCCCGGAGCGTGCCAGTGTTACAGTGAGCTCTTGAATAAAGACTCTTACAAATTACCGCGTTGTCCGCTTCCTCCTTGTTTACAAGCAGCGCGCGTAACGCCGCTTATTATGTACAGTATATACGAGGTCGTGCTTGTTTATACATTATTTGTTATTTATAAAGTACATTTTTCTTATTTAAAAACACGTAACAAAAAAAATTGGTGTGGTTTTTTGGGGGCTGGAACGGATTAATAGCATTTCAATGCATTTTAATGGGGAAATTTAAT
This sequence comes from Myxine glutinosa, assembly GCF_964187855.1. NCBI lineage: Eukaryota > Metazoa > Chordata > Myxini > Myxiniformes > Myxinidae > Myxine > Myxine glutinosa. The sequence goes on along the minus strand of NW_027616489.1, from coordinate 231,189 downwards.
TTGAGAAACGAGCAAATTGAGTTATGAGCTCGGTCACAGAACGAATTAAACTCGTAAGTCAAGGTTTCACTGTATATATATATATATATATATATATATATATATATATATATATATATATATATATATATATATATGTATTTATATGTATTTTCTAAATCCTGGGTTGTATTCCTCTTTCCTCCCTCTTTTGCTTCAGACTAGAGTTGGAAGTAAGGAGGCTCAAAGCTGAGCTCATTGCGAGTAGAGGAACTGAGCAAGAGGCCCGGGGGCAGTTGGCTCAGATGGTTGCGAAAGAGACACAGCTCAAGGCTGAGCTGACGTCTGCTCGTCGAGAACTAGATGGGCTGACGTCACGGTAACGCTCCACATTGGCTAATGCTGGAATAACACCGACAAATACCGTGGTGACATTTGTATGAAGTATTTTTTCATCTTCTTACTTTTGTCTTTCTCTAGCCTCACATCACTTACGCAGGCAAAACAGCGTGAAAAACAAAACTGCCAGGCTCTTGAACGAAGGCTCAGAGCTGAGACAGAAGCTCGAGCGGGGTTGGAGAGACAGCTCGCTGAAGAGCGTCGACGTCGCAAGCAACAAGAGGAAGCAGCAAGAGCAACAGCCACAGTTGAAAGGTAATTTGTGAATAGATTCGGATAAATGTTGTGCCAACCCGTCATTCCTTCGTTAGATGGAATTTGTACGTCTATTTATTTCCACTGGAGTTGCAGAAACACTCCGGGCCTGCCTCAGAAGCTGAGACTCTGCTGTCCGCTCTCATCTTTCGAATTGTGTTCTCATTGGCCCAAAACACGACCGATCTAACTAAATCCTTAACCAGTAGATATGTAAACCATTTGGCATGAACGCACCTCCCAGCGTCAGACTTGCTGTTAATGTGTACACCTTTACGGGTTGTTTACATGAGCATGAATTTGTTTGAAGAACAGGGGAGAGAAGGAGCAGAGGGAGGGGAGAGGATTTCAAATCTGAATTGGTTTCTGTTTTTTTTCACCAGTCAATGCACAACGATGATATCTGGACCGACCTCAGGGGGTCATATTTGTATATATGGTGTAACTGCTAAACATCCCTATTGACATGTGTTCAATCCAAACGAATGTCTTAATTATTTTTTTGTTTTATAAAATCTCCTCTAAAGTTCATTTTTGAACAAAATACCTGCTCAACAGATTTATGAGAAGCAACTTTGTATAATGAAAGAGTTTGATTTTGAAATGACAGGTGTCATTTCTTCTCACAGATGTTGCAAAATTGTATTATGGGAGGGGTTGAGGAAGGAGGTAGAGATGACCATGTACGAGGAAATAATTGTTCTTTTCATCAAAATGTTTGGTTTCTTCATCTCGATATTTTCTGTGGACATGAAACACAACTCACAATAGTGTTTCGGCATTTTGTGCAGCTGTATATTATGTCCTTCTGTAGAAAACCCACTTCACGAAGGCCCGTGTCCACCCGTGTTTGTGTGTGTGTAGAGGTGAAGGTGCAGACACTCTGCGAAGTCGAGTTCGTGAGCTCGAAGTCTCAGAGAGACAGTTGCAGCGGGAGCTGGAAAGCAGGGATGAGCAAATTGATGCACTGGAGAGGGATAACCAGGTGATTATTAATGCATGGATTCACGTCTGCACTGCAGGTTCCACTCTCCTTGCTCATACATTTTTCCATTGATGTCGGGTATGCTTTTTGATTTGTTTCGTGTGCAAGAAGAAGTCCTTTTCACATTTTAATTGGGAGAGTGACATTGTCAGCCCACATTTGACTTTGGCTGTTTGAGTTTAACCCATTAAAGATGAGTCGAGTGCAGATCGGCAACGTTGTACAAATTAATGTGTTTTCATCATCGACGGCACTAAGTGTTTGGTCGGGTAGGAACTGCCGCGGCTCCGTGAGGCGGAGAAGGAGCTGGAGGTGCTGCTCGTGACGTTGGCCGCCATGAGAGAGAAGCATCATCAACTGGAAAGCAGTCTGAGTGCTGAAACCAGGATCAAGTTGGACCTGTTCTCTGCTCTCGGTGATGCAAAGCGGCAACTGGAAATTGTCCAAGGTAATTTAGGAATTTTCTCTTAGAAAAGATCAGTTTTGAGGAATTTTGGGCAGTGCTGACTTAACAACATGCATTTTAAGGCCATTTTCCCTGCTAGAGCGGGGGTTAGCCTTGCGGTCCCCATGACAATCTTCTCCATTTTGCCCTATTTTTTTGCATCTCTCCTTGTTAACCCCCTTGCCCGCATTTCTTCTTCCACCATCTTTAGCCAAGTCTTTCTCGGTCTTCCCCGTCCTCTACTTCCTTCTACATTCATTTCCATCACTCTTCTCAACCAGTCACTTTCATCCTTCCTCAACACATGACCAAACCATCTCAAACTGTTTCTCTTCACAGCATTCATCACAGGCTCTATTCCCATCATCTTTCGCAATTTATCATTTGTCTTCCTCTCTCTGAACGATACTCCACACATCCACTGAACCATTCGCATTTCCACCCTTTCCAGCCTTCGTTGCTGCTCTACGTTCATTCCCCATGTCTCGCTCCCATAAATCACAACACTTCTCACACATGCAGCATACACCTTTCCCTTCAGCTTCAACAACACTCCCCTCCTCATCAGCACGCCACTCAGTTCCCGAAACTTCTTCCATGCACATCTCACTCTTGCAACCGTTGCCGAGTCTGATCCACCTTCTCCATTCAGCATGTCTCCGAGGTAGCAAAATGTTTTCACACCTTCCAGCTTCTCGCCGTCTCCAAGATCCAACTCAACATTTCCTCCATCTGCAGCTCCCTCTGTGCACACCTTACATTTGAATGTAGCTGCCACACTGGTTAATGACCCTCTCAGACCACTACATTTTTGATGAACCCACTCAGCGCACATTGTACATTGAATGGAGTTCACTCCGACACCCTTCCTGCACACAGCACATGGCCACTTCCCAGTTCTTTCCACCTCAACACATGCTTTACCACTTGCCATCACCTTCGTCTTTCCGATATTCACCTTCAGACCTTTTGTCTCCATACATTCCTTCCACTTGTTCATCTTTTCCTTCAGTCCATCCATACTTTCCGCAATCAACACCAGATCATCTGCATACAACAACTCCCACGGTAAACCCTCCTTTACGTTCTGAGCCAGCACCTCCATCACAGCTACAAATAGTAGTGGACTTGGTACCGACCCCTGATGCACTCCCACCTTCACCTCAAACTCACCACTGTTCCCGTCCTTCGTCCTTACAGCTGTGCACGCTCTTTTGTACATTGCCATTGTTGGAGAATGTTGAGAAGACCCAGGAGACTCCAATGACCGAAACAGCTTTTACAAAGTAAAGATTTATTATAATTAATAAGTCACTTGTTTCAAAATAATAAGGAACTATAATAACTAAACGAATTGGTAATTCAAGTCGATGGTTCTTCTTCTTTGGCCGGTCCTCTGCGCAGCGCTGTTCACAGGGACACTCGTTCCGTTCCGTTCCGTAGGACAAGGGTTCTGGTGACAAATCTGCCTCTCCAAGAAATGTCCACGTTTTTATGGGCACAGAAGTTTTAATCCTCTCTGCGCTAATTTTAATCCCTTCTCCGCAAAATACTAATCCTTTCTCCGCAAATGTTACTCAGTCATCCATGCTCGCCTCACCGGCACCAGCTCGCCCCCCCCCCCAGGCGTTGACAACCATCCCCTCCTGCTGGGAGTTCCTCCAACCCTACATTTGCTTCACAATAGTAAAAGGCCTAGGAATGTGCTCTAGCCCGGGGCCGTGACAAGGCGAACAAATGATTCCCAGGTTTCCTTATCTCCGTGCTCCGAGGTCCAAATTCCTGACATTCCTTCGAACCACCTGCAACTTCCTGCTCCGTTACCAATCCCAACCAATATGAGTTACACTTCCACACCATCACGACTCTGATCAACCATTCCTCCACTCCTAACTTCCTCAATGCCCATGTCAATACTTCACGTGGAACCCTATCGAATGCTTTCTCCAGATCAACAAACCCAAGAAACAACTTCTTCCTCTTCTCCATGTGCTTCTCCTGCAACTCCCTCACAATAAAAAGTGTGTCTGTCGTTCCTCTTCCTGGCATAAATCCAAACTGCATTTCGTTAATCTTCACTTTCTTCCTTATCCTCCTCTCCAACACCCTTTCCAATACCTTAATTCCATGCTCCAATAACTTTATCGCTCGGTACGAGCCACACCAGAGGATCACCTTTCCCCTTGTATCGAGGGACGAGGGTACTCAGTTCCAAATCCACTGGAATGCGGCCTTCTTTCACCACCAGATTATACAGATCTCTGTCATTCTCTTCACACCCCAACTTCCTGCTGCCTTCAACATATCTCCCACAACTCCCGTCGGCCCTCCCGCTTTTCTACTCTTCATTGCTTTTATCGCTTCCTCAACTTCCTTCTCAGTTATCTTCTCTGCTGGTCCTAAAACTGGGTTACTCTCTATGTTGCCATCCCATTCATTCTCTGTATTCAACAGCATTTCCATATATATTTTCCATCTTCCTTTAATTGCATCTGGGTCCACAACGATTTGTCCCACTTCATCCTTCAAGCAACTCACCCCCATCACATCACACCTCTCTTTCGCTATCTGCTTTGCAATCCTGAATATTGCTCTCTGACCCTCTTCCGAATCCAAGCGTTCTCCGAACATTTTCCTACATGCCTCCTGCGCCTTTGCTACCTCTTTCTTTGCAGCCTTCTTGGCTCCTTTATAACTTTCATGCTCTGCTTTTTCTGCTCCCGTACCCTTCGCCTTCTGCCACTCCTTGAACTTCTTCCTCTTCTCGTCAATCCTCTTTCCAACTCCATCATCCCACCACCATGTTTCCGAGTGCCTTTTGGTCCTTTTGTCCATCGACATACCTCACCAACGGCTCCCAACAGACGATCTTTCATTGACATCCAACCACTTTCAAGCTCAGCCACATCATCCTCTACCCTACTCAGCCTCTCTTTTAATGCCTCCCTTTCTGTCACCTCTTTCAACCTCCACACCTTCATTCTCAGTTGGTACTTCACCCGCCGAGCTCTCCTTGCACCTTTCACCCTTATGTCGCAGACAACCAAGTGGTGCTGTGAAACAGCTTCCTCCTGTTTCACGATCACGTTTCACGTTTCACGATCACCTTTGTGTCCCAGAGGTGCCCCCTATCTCGCCTACGCACCATTAGGTAGTCAACGGTTGTCGTCGACCCACCTGACGTGTATGTAACAAGCTTATTATCCTCTTTCTGGAACTGAGTATTTCAAATCAACAAATCAGCTCCATCAGCAAACTCTAAAATCCTTTCACCTTCTCCATTTCTCACACCATATCCGTAACCCCCATGAACTCCCTCAAAACCGTCCATACTCCTTCCCACATGTCCATTTAGGTCGCCTATCACAACAACCTCCTCATCTTTCACGTTTACCATCAGCTGCTCTATCGCACACCAGAACTTGTCCTCATCGCACACCGACCAACCTGCGGAGCATATCCCGAGATGACGTTCACCAAGAGCTTTCCAATCATCATTTTCACCATGAACCTATCACTCACTCTAGTCACACTCACCACACTGTCTACAAACTCCTCAGAAAACAGGACACCAACACCATTCACGCTCTCCAGGCACCCTTGCCACACAAACTTGTATTTCTGTCCCTGCCTACCCTTCACCATTCTCACACCACTTCCCTTCCATCTCCTCTCTTGCACACAACATATGTCCACTCTTCTTCTGACCAATACTTCCACCACTTCTCCTGATCTCCCTGTCATTGTCCCTACATTCCATGTCCCAAACCTCAGAAACCGATCTCCACTTCGGGCTGTACCTTGCCCATATGTAGTTGTAATAAGTCATGGTTCTCTTTTTGAGGCAATGTTTTTATGGCCGGATGCCCTTCCTGACGCTAACCCTCTTAGTCGTCTCTTACGACACGCAGGGATACGGTGCTCCTATTCTAAACCAGGGTACACACCGACTTAAGGACTCTATGTTATGCTGACTTAAGAGGTAGAATTATTAATGCCCACACGAGTTGTTCTGGATGTGATGGGTCGACCACAAAGTATGGACTAGCGTCACACGTACTCCAGACGAGGGAAAGCAGGCTGAATACTCCCTTCCTTGCTGGTCATTAGTGAGCCAGCTGGGTTTTTGCAAATAATCCGATCTGAATATATGGTCATTTTTCTGTACCTACCAAATCTTGGAATTAAAATTTGTAATTCTGACACCATAAGGCAGATCTGCACCCACAACCTCTGTAATGCCACTCCAACATTCTCTGCACTCTCCAACATTCATTTATTTATTTACTTACAGTGGGGTGGGGTGAGGATGGATAACCGAATTAGCTTTTGAGGTGGATTTCATGCAGGGTTTAAGGTGAGTAGGGTCCAAAAGGAGGGACTGGTCCAAAATATCAAATCTTTATAGGTTCTCTGAGTGAGTTTCTTAAATACAATGAACTTAACTTTAATACTATATAAATAGATGTTTTTTTAATCAACTGTAAAGGGCGAAGCCAGCCCCACGCAGTGGAGTAGGCACCAAAAGGAAGGACTAGACTGTGATTTGGTATCGGAGACTAATAATGAATGATAGTGAAACGAGCGAAGCGAGTTGAGCTATTATGAGTTTTTAGGCTATGGAACCAAATCACGAGCCAGTCCCTCTTTTTGGACCCTACTAAGGTGTCATTCGCCAAATACTAAGAAGAGTTTAATTTGATGAATATTTTTCATTCGTCATTTGCCAAAAAGCTAATTCGGAAAACTTATTATATATGCACACACCCATACTGTTTTCAGGAAACTATGATGAGTAAAGACATTAAAAAAAACCATGAATGTTTGGGGATGGATATTTCACAACGAACAGCTTTCTTTTTCTGGCAAAGGAAAACTTGAATTTGGCTACATATTTTCAGACCAAATTAGGCAAATTGCTAAATTATTTATTTTTGTTCTTCAGCTCTTCATTCAGCTCGTTCTTCATCTGTATTATTGGGCTTCAGCTCTTAAACTGGCATAATTGGTTTACCATCTGAGGCCCAAGCTCAAATATGTAACTAATGCAACGTATGACTTTTGAAATGACATGATTGCCCCACAATGCATCATTAAACAGTGGCGATCGGGGCATAATATGTCGTGCATACAAGGTATTGATTGATATGTAGGCCAAAACGTACCGAATGTATGGTGTTAATACGTCTTCGAGATCTTGGTTCAACGCCGTGATTGATCATCCATTTTGTTCGCTACTATGGCTCACTGAGCTCAAATGCACATTGTAAGTATTGTGGAAATTGTGTGGAATTATAGTGCAGGCCCTATGAATGGAGTGATGGAGTGGTATAGAATGCAGGTTTGAACTGATAAAAAAGAAGGGGAAAAAACCCCTCACGAGCTCCTTAAGTTAATTATCAGCTCTGGAATAAATACTTTTTTTTTTTTAACACGTTTCCCTCTCAACCTCTCCCCCCCTCCCCACCCCAAAAAAAATCAGAAGTGCAATCGGCCTACTTCGAGAGGAATGCTACCAGATTCAATGATAAAAAGAATATGGCTAATTTTCTAACTTCTAACATTTTGAGGATTTGTGTGCTGTTTCAAATTATTCACCATTAAGAGATTGTGCCGAAAACGGTAGAAACTTGATATCTCAAAAGGTTGTGTACGAATTGTGACAAACCTAGGTGGATGAGTTAGTTAGGTGACAAGAACAAGCTGATTCGATTTTGATTCATGCCCGGATCCAGATCCAGGCATTCAAAGTCCATGTGGATTACCCACGTTCGAAAATAGCACCCACATTCAGAGTCCAAAGTCCATGAAGAGATATGGACGAAATTTCGTGGACAGGTTGGGTGTGTGACAAGGAAGAATTGATTAGATTTTGGTGAAGATCCAAATCCGGATACAATTTTTTAAAAAGTGTTTCTTTATCATTGATAGAGCCAAATATGATATATAGCACCATATCTCAAAAGGTTGTGGACGAATTCGGAAGAAACATGGTGGATGATTTGGGTAGATGACAAGAAAAAGCTGATTCGATTTTGGTTCATGTCCGGATACAGATCCCGACCTATCAGTGCGATACAAAACTAAACTGTTTAGCCTGGTAGAGAGAGAGGTGTGCACCCTACTGAGTGCCATTCTAGTTTTACATGAGTAATTCAAGCATGCACATCCAATCAACCTCTGTCAGCCTTTCATTTCAAATGAAAGTGTTATTATTACAATCGTTGCTTTGTATCCCACCCTGATTATTGATTCACAAGGTGGGCAGCACGCATGAAGGACTGAAAATGGAATTTGGCAATCCAACAGCAACACACACGGTCTCTAGTCGTCGTCGAGGCCGTCGTGCCCTTTTTATCAGCGATTGAAGGCATGTGTTGGAGATTGTACATACATTACATATTGAAAGGGGACATGAGGAAATGTCTTTTTGCCTTGATATGAATTATAAGGACATCGGTAAACAATGGACAAATCGATGTGGTGCATGATGCTGGGTTCCGAGGTTCATATCCCAATATAGTATGTGCTCCAGTGGGAATGCCAAACAAGCCCATCTCATCTTGTGCTTCTGTTTGCATCAACAAGAACTCGTGTGGAAGCCCGATCGCCACCTCTTGTGGCGCCTGGGCAAACTCCAACCGTTCAGATTGCAAATCAAGAGAGGTTGTGTATATAAATTGCTGTTAACGTTTGCAGGATGATTTATATCCTCAGGTGGTGCAGGTAGATTTGTCCCAATCCTTGAGGTTGTTGATTAGCCAGCTGCGTTTTCACCAACAATCCAAAAGTGACATGACATTTCTCCTGAGATTATCTGGACTTCCTCAAGTTTCAATTGCATATTATACAGTGCCTACAGGAAGTCTACACACCCTTTCACAATTTTCACATTTTGTTGCCTTGTAGCCTGGAATTAAAATGCATTGTCACACTTTTTCCACCTTTATTTACACATCATAACCCACAACTTCCAAATGAAAAACAAATTCTACAAATTTCAGAAAATTATTTAAAGATACAAAACTAGAATATTTTGGTTGGATAAGTGTCCACCCCCCTGAGTTGGTACTTGGTGGAAGCACCTTTGACAGTAATTACAGCTGTTGGGATAGATCTGTAGCAACTTTACACACCTTGATTGGGCATATTTGCCCATTCTTCTGCACAAAACTGTTCAAGCTCAGTCAAGTTGTGTTCGGAGCATTGATGGACAGCAATCTTCAAGATGTGCCACAGATTTTTGATTGGATTTAGGTCGGGGCTCTGACTGGGCCAATCAAGAACATTTATATTTTTGTTTCTTAGCCACTCCAGTGCAGCTTTGGCTCTGTGCTTCGGGTCGTTGTCATGCTGAAAGGTGAACTTCCGTCCTAATTTCAGCTTTCTTGCAGAGGGCAGCAGGCTTTCCTCTAGGATTTTTCCATATTTTGCTTCATCCATTTTCCCTTCTATCCTGACAAGTGCTCTAGTTCCTGCTGATGAGAAACATCCCCTTAACATGATGCTGCCACCACCATGCTTCAGAGTAGGGATGGTGTTCTTTGGGCGATGTGCTGTGTTGGGTTTGCGCCAAACGTAACATTTTGCATTTAGGCCAAAAGGTTCAATCTTGGTTTCGTCAGACCACAAAATGTTTTGCCACTTTGCTTCAGAATCTCTGGAATGGTTTTTTGCATACCTCAAACAGGACTCAAGGTGGGCTTTTTTGAGTAATGGCTTGCTTCTTGCCACCCTACCATACAGGCCAGACTTGTGGAGTGGTAGGGATATTGTTGTCACATGCACACAGTGACCAGTTTTTGCCATAAACACCTGTAGCTCTTTGAAAGTTGCCATTGGCCTCGTGGTGGCCTTTCTGATCAGTCTCATCCTTGCTTGTTTATCCAGTTTCGAGGGACGTCCTGATCTAGGCAGGGTCTTGATGGTACCATACGCTTTCTACTTCTTAATGATTGTCTTGACTGTGCTCAAAGGGATATTCAAGGCCTTTGAAATATTTTTATACCCATCCCCTGATCTGTGCCTTTCCACAACTTTATCCCGGAGGTATTTTAACAGCCCCTTGGTGCTCATGGTTGAGTCTTTGCTTTGAAATGCACTACCCTGCAGAGGAAACTTACAGGAACAGTGGATTTTTATTCTGAAATAATCAGAATCACTACAATTTAACACAGGTGGAAGCCAATTAACTTGGTGTGATATTTTGAAGGTGATTAGTTACACCTGGGGTGGGATAATTGGGTAATAGGGTGGGCTAAACACTGAACTAATTTACAATTGCTATTATAAGGTAGGTGGACACTTATCCAACCAAGATATTCTAGGTTTGTATCTTTAATTAATTTTCTGAAATTTGTAGAATTTGTTTTTCACTTGGATGTTGTTGGTTACGATGTGTAAATAAAGGTGGAAAAAGTCTGATTTAATGCCTGTTGATTCCAGGCTATAAGGCAACAAAAGGTGAAAAAATTGAAAGGGGGTGCAGACTTTCTTTAGGTACTGTACATAACACTGCTGCTTTTAGCTGGATTTGGAACACCAACCTCTGGAATGTAGCTCTCATGTCCTCACAATCAGGCTACCATGAGTAATTCCAATGCTAACCTTCATTTCATAATGTTCTCAAAAAATCCTATGTCTTGCCTGTACCCCTCCTTCCTTTTCAGGGCAGCTCATTCTTAAGGAACAAGAAATTGAAGAACTAAAACAGAGAATCGCAGAAGTGATGGCTGTGATGCCCAGCACAGTCTACGGCTCTCCTCCAGCTCCTCCGGTAACCCTGGCTCCACACTATTCAGCCAACTTCATGGAGAAGCCAGGCGGAGTCGGAGGAAGTTCGGGTGGTCCTGGAGGTCCCGGGGGACCTGTGTGTGGCTGTCTTCAACCACCCGCGTCTCCCCTAGATCCCAATGCTTCTGTCTATCAGCCATTGAAGAAATAAAGGACAAAGTGTGAGCTGTTGTGTGCATTTGGGGGCTGCAAAAGTGAATGCAGATAGCATTTTATCTGCTGTTTCCTGGTTGCTTTATTCCTACATTGAGTCACATATGGAGGTATCTCCATTTTGCAGCTCTTGCCAATTCGGAGGAATGTTACCTCCCCATCTTCCCCTTCCATTGATATCCTTTTGTTTCTTGCATTCATTAACCCATTCCTTCTCCCAAATCTCCAATAAACAGGTGTCGACCTTGTTCATTGTCTTCATTTGTCTGCCTGCTTTTGTTTGCATTGTGCTTATCTTCATATCACGGATGTTTTGTTTGCCACAAGAGAACTATAATATGATCAGTGTTTAAAGAAGTCCCTGATAAGTAAACCGGGCTGTCCTTCATCTCCGGCCGACACTTCCACATTGGGCCGAGCAAAGCCTGTATGGAACAATCGATCATATTTGTTTTGAAGCTCAAGAGGAAGAATATACTCGTGTTCTGATAATTTATTTTTCAGCTAATAACGTGCATTATGAGTTTCTGTTTCCTTCTTTGTTTAGTGATTATCACATCCTCAAAGTTGTTGGGATTTTCCAAATTTATTTCAGTTTAGTGTTAACAGCAGTAGCAACTGTTTATTCAGGTAATCATGCTCGTTTGTTTTCACGGCATAGCCCATAGGGCAAAGCCGTCAAGAACAGTGTCTATCCATCTGTATGTATGTATGTATGTATGTCCCCTCAAACGTATACCAATCATAGCTGAGGATCTGGTCACATCACAGAGTGCTGTGATTACGTCTGATGTCATTACGGCGGTACGGCGGCTGCCTCTCCACACTGCGGCATTTTGATTCCAATTTCGTTCAGGCCGAACATATCGTTGAACCTGTCATATATCACAATTGCCATGCTCTACCTTTACGTTTTCATTCAGTGTGAAACACAAACAAACCGATTGTTAAAATGACCATCACACATCGAAAGCATAGACGTTACGTCTCTTCCAACAAAACAGTATGTATAGGCCTTAGGCTTTTTGGCTGCCCTTTGGACTGCTTCGGACAAATTAAGCCCAGGTTTCTTAATACAGTCGTGTATCGTTTCAGTAGTATCCTTTTCGTAATAGTAATGATATAGTAAATATGACCATAACACTTTAATCCCAATGGCGTGAATGCAAAGTTAATTGATTGAAGCGGTGTATGGTTCATGAATCAATGATAAGCGGTGTACGGTACTAACAACCGTGGGAGTAAGGAATTCGCCTCGGTTTTTTGATCACATGTTATTAACCAAACCCATGCGAGGTATGTAAATTACAGTAGATCTTCGCTCAGTTCTGAAAGGAAAACTTACCTCGCGGATGTCAGGATTCCTCCAAATTTCTTTGTTTAATGTTATAAACAGCACTGGTGTTGGGCTAGCGGCTAGGGTGCCGGCTTAGGATCCTAGGATCCTGGGTTCGAATCCCGGTCGATCGCTGAATTAACGCCAGGGGGGTTGACTCAGCCCGTCATCCTTCCGAGGTCGGCTAATTTGAGTACCAGTTCACTGGTAATTCCCTGCTTGTCGTAAAAGGTGACAAAAAGGGTTGGCGGCAGGAAGGGCATCCGGCCGTAAAACATTGCTTCAAAAAGGGGACAAAAAACAACAACAACCACGGTTCCCAAAAAAGGCCAACCCCCGCTTTGCGGTGAAAAATGGCCTCCAAATGTGGTTATTTATATTTTATAATGTTATAAACAACATTAGTGACGGTTTGAAAAGCTAATCATTTGTGTTTGTGGTTTATAATATATTACAAGCACGGCTACGCCTCTGTTAGACTTTTGGTCTTGTTTACAATATTTTTTAATTCCCAAATTAAAATTTATTTCTGTTATGGTGTCGAGGACGGACGAGGGAGGGGGCAATATAACACGTCATAAAAACCCTTGGGAAGGGGGAGGGGGTATATTGATTTGTAATAGCATTAATATTTATATGGCGGCCTTGTAAAAACGGCACGATAAGTTACTTATACACCTCAACACAGAGTTCCCCCAAACGGGAAATCCTTGGGGAGGGGGGGGGGGGGGGAAGGGGGAGGTGGGGCGAGTGAAGGCACCACAGCCTCCATCATGTGACCCTTAATCCTCCTGTCAAGTTTGTATGGGATTGGATAAGTCATGACCGAAACCAAATTGCGTATTTTAGTTTGATCACGAGCGACATATTTGTCCGGTACTTTTCGCACTTGTGTTGGTGCAGGAAACCACTTTTCGCACTTGTGTTGGTGTAGGAAACCACTTTTCGCACTTGTGTTGGTGTAGGAAACCAGTTTTCGCACTTGTGTTGGTGTTGAAAAACCACTTTTTGCACTTGTGTTGGTGTAGGAAACCACTTTTCACACTTGTGTTCGTGTTAAAAAACCACTTTTCGCACGTGTTGGTGAAGGAATCCACTTTTCGCACGTGTATTATTGTGGAAAAAACCACTTTTCGCACTTGTGTTGGTGTTGAAAAACCACTTTTTGCACTTGTGTTGGTGTAGGAAACCACTTTTCGCACTTGTGTTAGGTTGAAAAACCACTTTTGGCACTTGTGTTGGTGTTGAAAAACCACTTTTCGCACTTGCGTTTGTGCAAGAAACCACTTTTCGCACTTGTGTTGGTATCGGAAACCACTTTTCGCACTTGTGTTGGTGGAGGAAACCACTTTTCCCACTTGTATTAGTGTGGACAAACCACTTTTCGCACTCGTGTTAGTGTTGAAAAACCACTTTTCGCACTTGTGTTGGTGCAGGAAACCACTTTTGCACTTGTATTAGTGTGGAAAAACCACTTTTCGCACTTGTGTTAGTGTTGAAAAACCACTTTTCGCACTTGTGTTGGTGCAGGAAACCACTTTTGCACTTGCATTAGTGTGGAAAAAACACTTTTCGCACTTGTGTTAGTGTTGAAAAACCACTTTTCGCACTTGTGTTGGTGCAGGAAACCACTTTTCGCACTTGTGTTAGTGTTGAAAAACCACTTTTCGCACTTGTGTTAGTGTTGAAAAACCACATTTCGCACTTGTGTTAGTGTTGAAAAACCACTTTTCGCACTTGTGTTGGTGCAGGAAACCACTTTTGCACTTGTATTAGTGTGGAAAAAACACTTTTCGCACTTGTGTTCGTGTTGAAAAAACACTTTTCGCACCTGTGTTAGTGTTGAAAAACCACTTTTCGCACTTGCGTTAGTGTTGAAAAACACTTTTCGCACTTGTGTTGGTGCAGGAAACCACTTTTGCACTTGTATTAGTGTGGAAAAAACACTTTTTGCACTTGTGATAGTGTTGAAAAACCACTTTTCGCACTTGTGTTAGTGTTGAAAAACCACTTTTCGCACTTGTGTTGGTGCAGGAAACCACTTTTGCACTTGTATTAGTGTGGAAAAAACACTTTTTGCACTTGTGATAGTGTTGAAAAACCACTTTTCGCACTTGTGTTGGTGCAGGAAACCACTTTTGCACTTGTATTAGTGTGGAAAAACCACTTTTCGCACTTGTGTTAGTGTTGAAAAACCACTTTTCGCACTTGTGTTAGTGTTGAAAAACCACTTTTCGCACTTGTGTTGGTGCAGGAAACCACTTTTGCACTTGCATTAGTGTGGAAAAAACACTTTTTGCACTTGTGATAGTGTTGAAAAACCACTTTTCGCACTTGTGTTAGTGTTGAAAAACCACTTTTCGCACTTGTGTTGGTGCAGGAAACCACTTTTGCCCTTGTATTAGTGTGGAAAAACCACTTTTTGCACTTGTGTTAGTGTTGAAAAACCACTTTTCGCACTTGTGTTAGTGTTGAAAAACCACTTTTCGCACTTGTGTTAGTGTTGAAAAACCACTTTTCGCACTTGTGTTGGTGCAGGAAACCACTTTTGCACTTGAATTAGTGTGGAAAAAACACTTTTTGCATTTGTGATAGTGTTGAAAAACCACTTTTCGCACTTGTGTTAGTGTTGAAAAACCACTTTTCGCACTTGTGTTAGTGTTGAAAAACCACTTTTCGCACTTGTGTTGGTGCAGGAAACCACTTTTGCACTTGTATTAGTGTGGAAAAACCACTTTTCGCACTTGTGTTGGTGCAGGAAACCACTTTTGCACTTGTATTAGTGTGGAAAAAACACTTTTTGCACTTGTGATAGTGTTGAAAAACCACTTTTCGCACTTGTGTTAGTGTTGAAAAACCACTTTTCGCACTTGTGTTGGTGCAGGAAACCACTTTTGCGCTTGTATTAGTGTGGAAAAACCACTTTTCGCACTTGTGTTAGTGTTGAAAAACCACTTTTCGCACTTGTGTTAGTGTTGAAAAACCACTTTTCGCACTTGTGTTGGTGCAGGAAACCAATTTTGCACTTGTATTAGTGTGGAAAAAACACTTTTTGCACTTGTGATAGTGTTGAAAAACCACTTTTCGCACTTGTGTTAGTGTTGAAAAACCACTTTTCGCACTTGTATTCATGCAGGAAACCACTTTTGCACTTGTGTTGGTGCAGTAAAGCACTTTTGCACTTGTATTAGTGTGGAAAAACCACTTTTTGCACTTGTGTTAGTGTTGAAAAACCACTTTTTGCACATGTGATAGTGTTGAAAAACCACTTTTCGCACATGTGTTGGTGCAGGAAACCACTTTTGCACTTGTATTAGTGTGGCAAAACCACTTTTCGCACTTGTGTTAGTGTTGAAAAACCACTTTTCGCACTTGTGTTAGTGTTGAAAAACCACTTTTCACACTTGTGTTAGTGTTGAAAAACCACTTTTCGCACTTGTGTTGGTGCAGGAAACCACTTTTGCACTTGTATTAGTGAGGAAAAAACACTTTTTGCAATTGTGATAGTGTTGAAAAACCACCTTTCGCACTTGTGTTAGTGTTGAAAAACCACTTTTCGCACTTGTGTTGGTGCAGGAAACCACTTTTGCACTTGTATTAGTGTGGGAAAAAACACTTTTTGCACTTGTGATAGTGTTGAAAAACCACTTTTCGCACTTGTGTTAGTGTTGAAAAACCACTTTTCGCACTTGTGTTGGTGCAGGGAACCACTTTTGCACTTGTATTAGTGTGGAAAAAGCACTTTTTGCACTTGTGATAGTGTTGAAAAACCACTTTTCGCACTTGTGTTAGTGTTGAAAAACCACTTTTTGCACTTGTGTTGGTGCAGGAAACCACTTTTGCACTTGTATTAGTGTGGAAAAAACACTTTTTGCACTTGTGATAGTGTTGAAAAACCACTTTTCGCACTTGTGTTAGTGTTGAAAAACCACTTTTCGCACTTGTGTTGGTGCAGGAAACCACTTTTGCACTTGTATAAATGTGGCTAAAACACTTTTTGCACTTGTGATAGTGTTGAAAAACCACTTTTCGCACTTGTGTTGGTGCAGGAAACCACTTTTGCACTTGTATTAGTGGAAAAACCACTTTTCGCACTTGTGTTAGTGTTGAAAAACCACTTTTCGCACTTGTGTTAGTGTTGAAAAACCACTTTTTGCACTTGTGTTGGTGTTGAAAAACCACTTTTCGCACTTGTGTTGGTGCAGGAAACCACTTTTGCACTTGTATTAGAGGGGAAAAAACACTTTTTGCACTTGTGATAGTGTTGAAAAACCACTTTTCGCACTTGTGTTAGTGTTGAAAAACCACTTTTCGCACTTGTGTTAGTGTTGAAAAACCACTTTTCGCACTTGTGTTGGTGCAGGAAACCACTTTTGCACTTGTATTAGTGTGGAAAAAACACTTTTCGCACTTGTGTTAGTGTTGAAAAACCACTTTTCGCACTTGTGTTAGTGTTGAAAAACCACTTTTCGCACTTGTGTTAGTGTTGAAAAACCACTTTTTGCACTTGTGTTGGTGCAGGCAACCACTTTGCACTTGTATTAGTGTGGCAAAACAACTTTTTGCACTTGTGTTAGTGTTGAAAAACCACTTTTCGCACTTGTGTTAGTGTTGAAAAACGACTTTTCGCACATGTGTTAGTGTTGAAAAACCACTTTTCGCACTTGTGTTGGTGCAGGAAAGCACTTTTGCACTTGTATTAGTGTGGAAAAACCACTTTTCGCACTTGTGTTAGTGTTGAAAAACCACTTTTCGCACTTGTGTTAGTGTTGAAAAACCACTTTTCGCACTTGTGTTAGTGTTGAAAAACCACTTTTCGCACTTGTGTTGGTGCAGGAAAGCACTTTTGCACTTGTATTAGTGTGGAAAAACCACTTTTCGCACTTGTGTTAGTGTTGAAAAACCACTTTTCACACTTGTGTTAGTGTTGAAAAACCACTTTTCGCACTTGTGTTGGTGCAGGAAACCACTTTTGCACTTGTATTAGTGTGGAAAAAACACTTTTTGCACTTGTGATAGTATTGAAAAACCACTTTTCGCACTTGTGTTAGTGTTGAAAAACCACTTTTCGCACTTGTGTTGGTGCAGGAATTCCACTTTTGCACTTGTATTAGTGTGGAAAAAACACTTTTCGCACTTGTGTTAGTTGAAAAACCACTTTTCGCACTTGTGTTGGTGCAGGAAACCACTTTTGCACTTGTATTAGTGTGAAAAAACCACTTTTCGCACGTGTGTTAGTGTTGAAAAACCACTTTTCGCACTTGTGTTAGTGTTGAAAAACCACTTTTCGCACTTGTGTTAGTGTTGAAAAACCACTTTTCGCACTTGTGTTGGTGCAGGCAACCACTTTTGCACTTGTATTAGTGTGGAAAACAACTTTTTGCACTTGTGTTCGTGTTGAAAAACCACTTTTCGCACTTGTGTTAGTGTTGAAAAACCACTTTTCGCACATGTGTTAGTGTTGAAAAACCACTTTTCGCACTTGTGTTGGTGCAGGAAAGCACTTTTGCACTTGTATTAGTGTGGAAAAACCACTTTTCGCACTTGTATTAGTGTGGAAAAACCACTTTTCGCACTTGTGTTAGTGTTGAAAAACCACTTTTCGCACTTGTGTTAGTGTTGAAAAACCACTTTTCGCACTTGTGTTAGTGTTGAAAAACCACTTTTCGCAATTGTGTTGGTGCAGGAAACCACTTTTGCACTTGTATTAGTGTTGAAAAACCACTTTTCGCACTTGTGTTGGTGCAGGAAACCACTTTTGCACTTGTATTAGTGTGGAAAAAACACTTTTTGCACTTATGATAGTGTTGAAAAACCACTTTTCGCACTTGTGTTAGTGTTCAAAAACCACTTTTCGCACTTGTGTTGGTGCAGGAAACCACTTTTGCACTTGTATAAATGTGGAAATAACACTTTTCGCAGTTGTGTTAGTGTTGAAAAACCACTTTTCGCACTTGTGTTAGTGTTGAAAAAACACTTTTCGCACTTGTATTAGTGTGGAAAAACCACTTTTCGCACTTGTGTTGGTGCAGGAAACCACTTTTGCACTTGTATTAGTGTGGATAAAACACTTTTTGCACTTGTGATAGTGTTGAAAAACCACTTTTCGCACTTGTGTTGGTGCAGGAAACCACTTTTGCACTTGTATTAGTGTGGAAAAACCACTTTTCGCACTTGTGTTAGTGTTGAAAAACCACTTTTCGCACTTGTGTTAGTGTTGAAAAACCACTTTTTGCACTTGTGTTAGTGTTGAAAAACCACTTTTCGCACTTGTGTTGGTGCAGGAAACCACTTTTGCACTTGTATTAGAGGGGAAAAAACACTTTTTGCACTTGTGATAGTGTTGAAAAACCACTTTTCGCACTTGTGTTAGTGTTGAAAAACCACTTTTCGCACTTGTGTTAGTGTTGAAAAACCACTTTTCGCACTTGTGTTGGTGCAGGAAACCACTTTTGCACTTGTATTAGTGTGAAAAAACCACTTTTCGCACTTGTGTTAGTGTTGAAAAACCACTTTTCGCACTTGTGTTAGTGTTGAAAAACCACTTTTCGCACTTGTGTTAGTGTTGAAAAACCACTTTTCGCACTTGTGTTGGTGCAGGAAACCACTTTTGCACTTGTATTAGTGTGGAAAAACCACTTTTCGCACTTGTGTTCGTGTTGAAAAACCACTTTTCGCACTTGTGTTAGTGTTGAAAAACCACTTTTCGCACTTGTGTTAGTGTTGAAAAACCACTTTTCGCACTTGTGTTGGTGCAGGAAAGCACTTTTGCACTTGTATTAGTGAGGAAAAAACACTTTTTGCAATTGTGATAGTGTTGAAAAACCACTTTTCACACTTGTGTTAGTGTTGAAAAACCACTTTTCGCACTTGTGTTGGTGCAGGAAGCCACTTTTGCACTTGTATTAGTGTGGAAAAAACACTTTTTGCACTTGTGATAGTGTTGAAAAACCACTTTTCGCACTTGTGTTAGTGTTGAAAAACCACTTTTCGCACTTGTGTTGGTGCAGGGAACCACTTTTGCACTTGTATTAGTGTGGAAAAAGCACTTTTTGCACTTGTGATAGTGTTGAAAAACCACTTTTCGCACTTGTGTTAGTGTTGAAAAACCACTTTTTGCACTTGTGTTGGTGCAGGAAACCACTTTTGCACTTGTATTAGTGTGGAAAAAACACTTTTTGCACTTGTGATAGTGTTGAAAAACCACTTTTCGCACTTGTGTTAGTGTTGAAAAACCACTTTTCGCACTTGTGTTGGTGCACGAAACCACTTTTGCACTTGTATAAATGTGGAAAAAACACTTTTCGCAGTTGTGTTAGTGTTGAAAAACCACTTTTCGCACTTGTGTTAGTGTTGAAAAAACACTTTTCGCACTTGTGTTGGTGCAGGAAACCACTTTTGCACTTGTATTAGTGTGGATAAAACACTTTTTGCACTTGTGATAGTGTTGAAAAACCACTTTTCGCACTTGTGTTGGTGCAGGAAACCACTTTTGCACTTGTATTAGTGTGGAAAAACCACTTTTCGCACTTGTGTTAGTGTTGAAAAACCACTTTTCGCACTTGTGTTAGTGTTGAAAAACCACTTTTTGCACTTGTGTTGGTGTTGAAAAACCACTTTTCGCACTTGTGTTGGTGCAGGAAACCACTTTTGCACTTGTATTAGAGGGGAAAAAACACTTTTTGCACTTGTGATAGTGTTGAAAAACCACTTTTCGCACTTGTGTTAGTGTTGAAAAACCACTTTTCGCACTTGTGTTAGTGTTGAAAAACCACTTTTCGCACTTGTGTTGGTGCAGGAAACCACTTTTGCACTTGTATTAGTGTGGAAAAAACACTTTTCGCACTTGTGTTAGTGTTGAAAAACCACTTTTCGCACTTGTGTTAGTGTTGAAAAACCACTTTTCGCACTTGTGTTAGTGTTGAAAAACCACTTTTTGCACTTGTGTTGGTGCAGGCAACCACTTTTGCACTTGTATTAGTGTGGAAAAACAACTTTTTGCACTTGTGTTAGTGTTGAAAAACCACTTTTCGCACTTGTGTTAGTGTTGAAAAACGACTTTTCGCACATGTGTTAGTGTTGAAAAACCACTTTTCGCACTTGTGTTGGTGCAGGAAACCACTTTTGCACTTGTATTAGTGTGGAAAAACGACTTTTCGCACATGTGTTAGTGTTGAAAAACCACTTTTCGCACTTGTGTTGGTGCAGGAAACCACTTTTGCACTTGTATTAGTGTGGAAAAACCACTTTTCGCACTTGTGTTCGTGTTGAAAAACCACTTTTCGCACTTGTGTTAGTGTTGAAAAACCACTTTTCGCACTTGTGTTAGTGTTGAAAAACCACTTTTCGCACTTGTGTTGGTGCAGGAAAGCACTTTTGCACTTGTATTAGTGAGGAAAAAACACTTTTTGCAATTGTGATAGTGTTGAAAAACCACTTTTCACACTTGTGTTAGTGTTGAAAAACCACTTTTCGCACTTGTGTTGGTGCAGGAAGCCACTTTTGCACTTGTATTAGTGTGGAAAAAACACTTTTTGCACTTGTGATAGTGTTGAAAAACCACTTTTCGCACTTGTGTTAGTGTTGAAAAACCACTTTTCGCACTTGTGTTGGTGCAGGGAACCACTTTTGCACTTGTATTAGTGTGGAAAAAGCACTTTTTGCACTTGTGATAGTGTTGAAAAACCACTTTTCGCACTTGTGTTAGTGTTGAAAAACCACTTTTTGCACTTGTGTTGGTGCAGGAAACCACTTTTGCACTTGTATTAGTGTGGAAAAAACACTTTTTGCACTTGTGATAGTGTTGAAAAACCACTTTTCGCACTTGTGTTAGTGTTGAAAAACCACTTTTCGCACTTGTGTTGGTGCACGAAACCACTTTTGCACTTGTATAAATGTGGAAAAAACACTTTTCGCAGTTGTGTTAGTGTTGAAAAACCACTTTTCGCACTTGTGTTAGTGTTGAAAAAACACTTTTCGCACTTGTGTTGGTGCAGGAAACCACTTTTGCACTTGTATTAGTGTGGATAAAACACTTTTTGCACTTGTGATAGTGTTGAAAAACCACTTTTCGCACTTGTGTTGGTGCAGGAAACCACTTTTGCACTTGTATTAGTGTGGAAAAACCACTTTTCGCACTTGTGTTAGTGTTGAAAAACCACTTTTCGCACTTGTGTTAGTGTTGAAAAACCACTTTTTGCACTTGTGTTGGTGTTGAAAAACCACTTTTCGCACTTGTGTTGGTGCAGGAAACCACTTTTGCACTTGTATTAGAGGGGAAAAAACACTTTTTGCACTTGTGATAGTGTTGAAAAACCACTTTTCGCACTTGTGTTAGTGTTGAAAAACCACTTTTCGCACTTGTGTTAGTGTTGAAAAACCACTTTTCGCACTTGTGTTGGTGCAGGAAACCACTTTTGCACTTGTATTAGTGTGGAAAAAACACTTTTCGCACTTGTGTTAGTGTTGAAAAACCACTTTTCGCACTTGTGTTAGTGTTGAAAAACCACTTTTCGCACTTGTGTTAGTGTTGAAAAACCACTTTTTGCACTTGTGTTGGTGCAGGCAACCACTTTTGCACTTGTATTAGTGTGGAAAAACAACTTTTTGCACTTGTGTTAGTGTTGAAAAACCACTTTTCGCACTTGTGTTAGTTTTGAAAAACGACTTTTCGCACATGTGTTAGTGTTGAAAAACCACTTTTCGCACTTGTGTTGGTGCATGAAACCACTTTTGCACTTGTATTAGTGTGGAAAAACCACTTTTCGCACTTGTGTTAGTGTTGAAAAACCACTTTTCGCACTTGTGTTAGTGTTGAAAAACCACTTTTCGCACTTGTGTTAGTGTTGAAAAACCACTTTTCGCACTTGTGTTGGTGCAGGAAAGCACTTTTGCACTTGTATTAGTGTGGAAAAACCACTTTTCGCACTTGTTAGTGTTGAAAAACCACTTTTCACACTTGTGTTAGTGTTGAAAAACCACTTTTCGCACTTGTGTTGGTGCAGGAAACCACTTTTGCACTTGTATTAGTGTGGAAAAAACACTTTTTGCACTTGTGATAGTGTTGAAAAACCACTTTTCGCACTTGTGTTAGTGTTGAAAAACCACTTTTCGCACTTGTGTTGGTGCAGGAATCCACTTTTGCACTTGTATTAGTGTGGAAAAAACACTTTTTGCACTTGTGATAGTGTTGAAAAACCACTTTTCGCACTTGTGTTAGTGTTGAAAAACCACTTTTCGCACTTGTGTTGGTGCAGGGAACCACTTTTGCACTTGTATTAGTGTGGAAAAAGCACTTTTTGCACTTGTGATAGTGTTGAAAAACCACTTTTCGCACTTGTGTTAGTGTTGAAAAACCACTTTTTGCACTTGTGTTGGTGCAGGAAACCACTTTTGCACTTGTATTAGTGTGGAAAAAACACTTTTTGCACTTGTGATAGTGTTGAAAAACCACTTTTCGCACTTGTGTTAGTGTTGAAAAACCACTTTTCGCACTTGTGTTGGTGCAGGAAACCACTTTTGCACTTGTATTAGTGTGGAAAAAACACTTTTCGCACTTGTGTTAGTGTTGAAAAACCACTTTTCGCACTTGTGTTAGTGTTGAAAAACCACTTTTCGCACTTGTGTTGGTGCAGGAAACCACTTTTGCACTTGTATTAGTGTGGAAAAACCACTTTTCGCACTTGTGTTAGTGTTGAAAAACCACTTTTCGCACTTGTGTTAGTGTTGAAAAACCACTTTTCGCACTTGTGTTAGTGTTGAAAAACCACTTTTCTCACTTGTGTTGGTGCAGGAAACCACTTTTGCACTTGTATTAGTGTGGAAAAAACACTTTTTGCACTTGTGATAGTGTTGAAAACCCACTTTTCGCACTTGTGTTAGTGTTGAAAAACCACTTTTCGCACTTGTGTTGGTGCAGGAAACCACTTTTGCACTTGTATTAGTGTGAAAAAACCACTTTTCGCACTTGTGTTAGTGTTGAAAAACCACTTTTCGCACTTGTGTTAGTGTTGAAAAACCACTTTTCGCACTTGTGTTAGTGTTGAAAAACCACTTTTCGCACTTGTGTTGGTGCAGGCAACCACTTTTGCACTTGTATTAGTGTGGAAAACAACTTTTTGCACTTGTGTTAGTGTTGAAAAACCACTTTTCGCACTTGTGTTAGTGTTGAAAAACCACTTTTCGCACATGTGTTAGTGTTGAAAAACCACTTTTCGCACTTGTGTTGGTGCAGGAAAGCACTTTTGCACTTATATTAGTGTGGAAAAAACCACTTTTCGCACTTGTGTTAGTGTTGAAAAACCACTTTTCGCACTTGTATTAGTGTGGAAAAACCACTTTTCGCACTTGTATTAGTGTGGAAAAACCACTTTTCGCACTTGTGTTAGTGTTGAAAAACCACTTTTCGCACTTGTGTTAGTGTTGAAAAACCACTTTTCGCACTTGTGTTAGTGTTGAAAAACCACTTTTCGCAATTGTGTTGGTGCAGGAAACCACTTTTGCACTTGTACTAGTGTTGAAAGACCACTTTTCGCACTTGTGTTGGTGCAGGAAACCACTTTTGCACTTGTAATAGTGTGGAAAAAACACTTTTTGCACTTGTGATAGTGTTGAAAAACCACTTTTCGCACTTGTGTTAGTGTTGAAAAACCACTTTTCGCACTTGTGTTGGTGCAGGAAACCACTTTTGCACTTGTATAAATGTGGAAAAAACACTTTTCGCAGTTGTGTTAGTGTTGAAAAACCACTTTTCGCACTTGTGTTAGTGTTGAAAAAACACTTTTCGCACTTGTGTTGGTGCAGGAAACCACTTTTGCACTTGTATTAGTGTGGATAAAACACTTTTTGCACTTGTGATAGTGTTGAAAAACCACTTTTCGCACTTGTGTTGGTGCAGGAAACCACTTTTGCACTTGTATTAGTGTGGAAAAACCACTTTTCGCACTTGTGTTAGTGTTGAAAAACCACTTTTCGCACTTGTGTTAGTGTTGAAAAACCACTTTTTGCACTTGTGTTGGTGTTGAAAAACCACTTTTTGCACTTGTGTTGGTGCAGGAAACCACTTTTGCACTTGTATTAGAGGGGAAAAAACACTTTTTGCACTTGTGATAGTGTTGAAAAACCACTTTTCGCACTTGTGTTAGTGTTGAAAAACCACTTTTCGCACTTGTGTTAGTGTTGAAAAACCACTTTTCGCACTTGTGTTGGTGCAGGAAACCACTTTTGCACTTGTATTAGTGTGGAAAAAACACTTTTCGCACTTGTGTTAGTGTTGAAAAACCACTTTTCGCACTTGTGTTAGTGTTGAAAAACCACTTTTCGCACTTGTGTTAGTGTTGAAAAACCACTTTTTGCACTTGTGTTGGTGCAGGCAACCACTTTTGCACTTGTATTAGTGTGGAAAAACAACTTTTTGCACTTGTGTTAGTGTTGAAAAACCACTTTTCGCACTTGTGTTAGTGTTGAAAAATAACTTTTCGCACATGTGTTAGTGTTGAAAAACCACTTTTCGCACTTGTGTTGGTGCAGGAAAGCACTTTTGCACTTGTATTAGTGTGGAAAAACCACTTTTCGCACTTGTGTTAGTGTTGAAAAACCTCTTTTCGCACTTGTGTTAGTGTTGAAAAACCACTTTTCGCACTTGTGTTAGTGTTGAAAAACCACTTTTCGCACTTGTGTTGGTGCAGGAAAGCACTTTTGCACTTGTATTAGTGTGGAAAAACCACTTTTCGCACTTGTGTTAGTGTTGAAAAACCACTTTTCACACTTGTGTTAGTGTTGAAAAACCACTTTTCGCACTTGTGTTGGTGCAGGAAACCACTTTTGCACTTGTATTAGTGTGGAAAAAACACTTTTTGCACTTGTGATAGTGTTGAAAAACCACTTTTCGCACTTGTGTTAGTGTTGAAAAACCACTTTTCGCACTTGTGTTGGTGCAGGAATTCCACTTTTGCACTTGTATTAGTGTGGAAAAAACACTTTTCGCACTTGTGTTAGTTGAAAAACCACTTTTCGCACTTGTGTTAGTGTTGAAAAACCACTTTTCGCACTTGTGTTAGTGTTGAAAAACCACTTTTCGCACATGTGTTCGTGTTGAAAAACCACTTTTCGCACTTGTGTTGGTGCAGGAAAGCACTTTTGCACTTGTATTAGTGTGGAAAAACCACTTTTCGCACTTGTATTAGTGTGGAAAAACCACTTTTCGCACTTGTGTTAGTGTTGAAAAACCACTTTTCGCACTTGTGTTAGTGTTGAAAAACCACTTTTCGCACTTGTGTTAGTGTTGAAAAACCACTTTTCGCAATTGTGTTGGTGCAGGAAACCACTTTTGCACTTGTATTAGTGTTGAAAAACCACTTTTCGCACTTGTGTTGGTGCAGGAAACCACTTTTGCACTTGTATTAGTGTGGAAAAAACACTTTTTGCACTTATGATAGTGTTGAAAAACCACTTTTCGCACTTGTGTTAGTGTTCAAAAACCACTTTTCGCACTTGTGTTGGTGCAGGAAACCACTTTTGCACTTGTATAAATGTGGAAAAAACACTTTTCGCAGTTGTGTTAGTGTTGAAAAACCACTTTTCGCTCTTGTGTTAGTGTTGAAAAAACACTTTTCGCACTTGTGTTGGTGCAGGAAACCACTTTTGCACTTGTATTAGTGTGGATAAAACACTTTTTGCACTTGTGATAGTGTTGAAAAACCACTTTTCGCACTTGTGTTGGTGCAGGAAACCACTTTTGCACTTGTATTAGTGTGGAAAAACCACTTTTCGCACTTGTGTTAGTGTTGAAAAACCACTTTTCGCACTTGTGTTAGTGTTGAAAAACCACTTTTTGCACTTGTGTTAGTGTTGAAAAACCACTTTTCGCACTTGTGTTGGTGCAGGAAACCACTTTTGCACTTGTATTAGTGTGAAAAAACCACTTTTCGCACTTGTGTTAGTGTTGAAAAACCACTTTTCGCACTTGTGTTAGTGTTGAAAAACCACTTTTCGCACTTGTGTTAGTGTTGAAAAACCACTTTTTGCACTTGTGTTGGTGCAGGCAACCACTTTTGCACTTGTATTAGTGTGGAAAAACAACTTTTTGCACTTGTGTTAGTGTTGAAAAACCACTTTTCGCACTTGTGTTAGTGTTGAAAAACGACTTTTCGCACATGTGTTAGTGTTGAAAAACCACTTTTCGCACTTGTGTTGGTGCAGGAAACTACTTTTGCACTTGTATTAGTGTGGAAAAACCACTTTTCGCATTTGTGTTAGTGTTGAAAAACCACTTTTCGCACTTGTGTTAGTGTTGAAAAACCACTTTTCGCACTTGTGTTAGTGTTGAAAAACCACTTTTCGCACTTGTGTTGGTGCAGGAAAGCACTTTTGCAATTGTGATAGTGTTGAAAAACCACTTTTTGCACTTGTGTTAGTGTTGAAAAACCACTTTTCGCACTTGTGTTGGTGCAGGAAGCCACTTTTGCACTTGTATTAGTGTGGAAAAAACACTTTTTGCACTTGTGATAGTGTTGAAAAACCACTTTTCGCACTTGTGTTAGTGTTGAAAAACCACTTTTCGCAGTTGTGTTGGTGCAGGGAACCACTTTTGCACTTGTATTAGTGTGGAAAAAGCACTTTTTGCACTTGTGATAGTGTTGAAAAACCACTTTTCGCACTTGTGTTAGTGTTGAAAAACCACTTTTTGCACTTGTGTTGGTGCAGGAAACCACTTTTGCACTTGTATTAGTGTGGAAAAAACACTTTTTGCACTTGTGATAGTGTTGAAAAACCACTTTTCGCACTTGTGTTAGTGTTGAAAAACCACTTTTCGCACTTGTGTTGGTGCACGAAACCACTTTTGCACTTGTATAAATGTGGAAAAAACACTTTTCGCAGTTGTGTTAGTGTTGAAAAACCACTTTTCGCACTTGTGTTAGTGTTGAAAAAACACTTTTCGCACTTGTGTTGGTGCAGGAAACCACTTTTGCACTTGTATTAGTGTGGATAAAACACTTTTTGCACTTGTGATAGTGTTGAAAAACCACTTTTCGCACTTGTGTTGGTGCAGGAAACCACTTTTGCACTTGTATTAGTGTGGAAAAACCACTTTTCGCACTTGTGTTAGTGTTGAAAAACCACTTTTCGCACTTGTGTTAGTGTTGAAAAACCACTTTTTGCACTTGTGTTGGTGTTGAAAAACCACTTTTCGCACTTGTGTTGGTGCAGGAAACCACTTTTGCACTTGTATTAGAGGGGCAAAAACACTTTTTGCACTTGTGATAGTGTTGAAAAACCACTTTTCGCACTTGTGTTAGTGTTGAAAACCACTTTTCGCACTTGTGTTAGTGTTGAAAAACCACTTTTCGCACTTCTGTTGGTGCAGGAAACCACTTTTGCACTTGTATTAGTGTGGAAAAAACACTTTTCGCACTTGTGTTAGTGTTGAAAAACCACTTTTCGCACTTGTGTTAGTGTTGAAAAACCACTTTTCGCACTTGTGTTAGTGTTGAAAAACCACTTTTTGCACTTGTGTTGGTGCAGGCAACCACTTTTGCACTTGTATTAGTGTGGAAAAACAACTTTTTGCACTTGTGTTAGTGTTGAAAAACCACTTTTCGCACTTGTGTTAGTGTTGAAAAACGACTTTTCGCACATGTGTTAGTGTTGAAAAACCACTTTTCGCACTTGTGTTGGTGCAGGAAACCACTTTTGCACTTGTATTAGTGTGGAAAAACCACTTTTCGCACTTGTGTTAGTGTTGAAAAACCACTTTTCGCACTTGTGTTAGTGTTGAAAAACCACTTTTCGCACTTGTGTTAGTGTTGAAAAACCACTTTTCGCACTTGTGTTGGTGCAGGAAAGCACTTTTGCACTTGTATTAGTGTGGAAAAACCACTTTTCGCACTTGTGTTAGTGTTGAAAAACCACTTTTCACACTTGTGTTAGTGTTGAAAAACCACTTTTCGCACTTGTGTTGGTGCAGGAAACCACTTTTGCACTTGTATTAGTGTGGAAAAAACACTTTTTGCACTTGTGATAGTGTTGAAAAACCACTTTTCGCACTTGTGTTAGTGTTCAAAAACCACTTTTCGCACTTGTGTTGGTGCAGGAAACCACTTTTGCACTTGTATAAATGTGGAAAAAACACTTTTCGCAGTTGTGTTAGTGTTGAAAAACCACTTTTCGCTCTTGTGTTAGTGTTGAAAAAACACTTTTCGCACTTGTGTTGGTGCAGGAAACCACTTTTGCACTTGTATTAGTGTGGATAAAACACTTTTTGCACTTGTGATAGTGTTGAAAAACCACTTTTCGCACTTGTGTTGGTGCAGGAAACCACTTTTGCACTTGTATTAGTGTGGAAAAACCACTTTTCGCACTTGTGTTAGTGTTGAAAAACCACTTTTCGCACTTGTGTTAGTGTTGAAAAACCACTTTTTGCACTTGTGTTAGTGTTGAAAAACCACTTTTCGCACTTGTGTTGGTGCAGGAAACCACTTTTGCACTTGTATTAGTGTGAAAAAACCACTTTTCGCACTTGTGTTAGTGTTGAAAAACCACTTTTCGCACTTGTGTTAGTGTTGAAAAACCACTTTTCGCACTTGTGTTAGTGTTGAAAAACCACTTTTTGCACTTGTGTTGGTGCAGGCAACCACTTTTGCACTTGTATTAGTGTGGAAAAACAACTTTTTGCACTTGTGTTAGTGTTGAAAAACCACTTTTCGCACTTGTGTTAGTGTTGAAAAACGACTTTTCGCACATGTGTTAGTGTTGAAAAACCACTTTTCGCACTTGTGTTGGTGCAGGAAACTACTTTTGCACTTGTATTAGTGTGGAAAAACCACTTTTCGCATTTGTGTTAGTGTTGAAAAACCACTTTTCGCACTTGTGTTAGTGTTGAAAAACCACTTTTCGCACTTGTGTTAGTGTTGAAAAACCACTTTTCGCACTTGTGTTGGTGCAGGAAAGCACTTTTGCAATTGTGATAGTGTTGAAAAACCACTTTTCGCACTTGTGTTAGTGTTGAAAAACCACTTTTCGCACTTGTGTTGGTGCAGGAAGCCACTTTTGCACTTGTATTAGTGTGGAAAAAACACTTTTTGCACTTGTGATAGTGTTGAAAAACCACTTTTCGCACTCGTGTTAGTGTTGAAAAACCACTTTTCGCACTTGTGTTGGTGCAGGGAACCACTTTTGCACTTGTATTAGTGTGGAAAAAGCACTTTTTGCACTTGTGATAGTGTTGAAAAACCACTTTTCGCACTTGTGTTAGTGTTGAAAAACCACTTTTTGCACTTGTGTTGGTGCAGGAAACCACTTTTGCACTTGTATTAGTGTGGAAAAAACACTTTTTGCACTTGTGATAGTGTTGAAAAACCACTTTTCGCACTTGTGTTAGTGTTGAAAAACCACTTTTCGCACTTGTGTTGGTGCACGAAACCACTTTTGCACTTGTATAAATGTGGAAAAAACACTTTTCGCAGTTGTGTTAGTGTTGAAAAACCACTTTTCGCACTTGTGTTAGTGTTGAAAAAACACTTTTCGCACTTGTGTTGGTGCAGGAAACCACTTTTGCACTTGTATTAGTGTGGATAAAACACTTTTTGCACTTGTGATAGTGTTGAAAAACCACTTTTCGCACTTGTGTTGGTGCAGGAAACCACTTTTGCACTTGTATTAGTGTGGAAAAACCACTTTTCGCACTTGTGTTAGTGTTGAAAAACCACTTTTCGCACTTGTGTTAGTGTTGAAAAACCACTTTTTGCACTTGTGTTGGTGTTGAAAAACCACTTTTCGCACTTGTGTTGGTGCAGGAAACCACTTTTGCACTTGTATTAGAGGGGCAAAAACACTTTTTGCACTTGTGATAGTGTTGAAAAACCACTTTTCGCACTTGTGTTAGTGTTGAAAACCACTTTTCGCACTTGTGTTAGTGTTGAAAAACCACTTTTCGCACTTCTGTTGGTGCAGGAAACCACTTTTGCACTTGTATTAGTGTGGAAAAAACACTTTTCGCACTTGTGTTAGTGTTGAAAAACCACTTTTCGCACTTGTGTTAGTGTTGAAAAACCACTTTTCGCACTTGTGTTAGTGTTGAAAAACCACTTTTTGCACTTGTGTTGGTGCAGGCAACCACTTTTGCACTTGTATTAGTGTGGAAAAACAACTTTTTGCACTTGTGTTAGTGTTGAAAAACCACTTTTCGCACTTGTGTTAGTGTTGAAAAACGACTTTTCGCACATGTGTTAGTGTTGAAAAACCACTTTTCGCACTTGTGTTGGTGCAGGAAACCACTTTTGCACTTGTATTAGTGTGGAAAAACCACTTTTCACACTTGTGTTAGTGTTGAAAAACCACTTTTCGCACTTGTGTTAGTGTTGAAAAACCACTTTTCGCACTTGTGTTAGTGTTGAAAAACCACTTTTCGCACTTGTGTTGGTGCAGGAAAGCACTTTTGCACTTGTATTAGTGTGGAAAAACCACTTTTCGCACTTGTGTTAGTGTTGAAAAACCACTTTTCACACTTGTGTTAGTGTTGAAAAACCACTTTTCGCACTTGTGTTGGTGCAGGAAACCACTTTTGCACTTGTATTAGTGTGGAAAAAACACTTTTTGCACTTGTGATAGTGTTGAAAAACCACTTTTCGCACTTGTGTTAGTGTTGAAAAACCACTTTTCGCACTTGTGTTGGTGCAGGAATCCACTTTTGCACTTGTATTAGTGTGGAAAAAACACTTTTTGCACTTGTGATAGTGTTGAAAAACCACTTTTCGCACTTGTGTTAGTGTTGAAAAACCACTTTTCGCACTTGTGTTGGTGCAGGGAACCACTTTTGCACTTGTATTAGTGTGGAAAAAGCACTTTTTGCACTTGTGATAGTGTTGAAAAACCACTTTTCGCACTTGTGTTAGTGTTGAAAAACCACTTTTTGCACTTGTGTTGGTGCAGGAAACCACTTTTGCACTTGTATTAGTGTGGAAAAAACACTTTTTGCACTTGTGATAGTGTTGAAAAACCACTTTTCGCACTTGTGTTAGTGTTGAAAAACCACTTTTCGCACTTGTGTTGGTGCAGGAAACCACTTTTGCACTTGTATTAGTGTGGAAAAAACACTTTTCGCACTTGTGTTAGTGTTGAAAAACCACTTTTCGCACTTGTGTTAGTGTTGAAAAACCACTTTTCGCACTTGTGTTGGTGCAGGAAACCACTTTTGCACTTGTATTAGTGTGGAAAAACCACTTTTCGCACTTGTGTTAGTGTTGAAAAACCACTTTTCGCGCTTGTGTTAGTGTTGAAAAACCACTTTTCGCACTTGTGTTAGTGTTGAAAAACCACTTTTCGCACTTGTGTTGGTGCAGGAAACCACTTTTGCACTTGTATTAGTGTGGAAAAAACACTTTTCGCACTTGTGTTAGTGTTGAAAAACCACTTTTCGCACTTGTGTTAGTGTTGAAAAACCACTTTTCGCACTTGTGTTGGTGCAGGAAACCACTTTTGCACTTGTATTAGTGTGGAAAAACCACTTTTCGCACTTGTGTTAGTGTTGAAAAACCACTTTTCGCACTTGTGTTAGTGTTGAAAAACCACTTTTCGCACTTGTGTTAGTGTTGAAAAAACACTTTTCGCACTTGTGTTGGTGCAGGAAACCACTTTTGCACTTGTATTAGTGTGGATAAAACACTTTTTGCACTTGTGATAGTGTTGAAAAACCACTTTTCGCACTTGTGTTGGTGCAGGAAACCACTTTTGCACTTGTATTAGTGTGGAAAAACCACTTTTCGCACTTGTGTTAGTGTTGAAAAACCACTTTTCGCACTTGTGTTAGTGTTGAAAAACTACTTTTTGCACTTGTGTTGGTGTTGAAAAACCACTTTTTGCACTTGTGTTGGTGCAGGAAACCACTTTTGCACTTGTATTAGAGGGGAAAAAACACTTTTTGCACTTGTGATAGTGTTGAAAAACCACTTTTCGCACTTGTGTTAGTGTTGAAAAACCACTTTTCGCACTTGTGTTAGTGTTGAAAAACCACTTTTCGCACTTGTGTTGGTGCAGGAAACCACTTTTGCACTTGTATTAGTGTGGAAAAAACACTTTTCGCACTTGTGTTAGTGTTGAAAAACCACTTTTCGCACTTGTGTTAGTGTTGAAAAACCACTTTTCGCACTTGTGTTAGTGTTGAAAAACCACTTTTTGCACTTGTGTTGGTGCAGGCAACCACTTTTGCACTTGTATTAGTGTGGAAAAACCACTTTTCGCACTTGTGTTAGTGTTGAAAAACCACTTTTCGCATTTGTGTTAGTGTTGAAAAACCACTTTTCGCACTTGTGTTAGTGTTGAAAAACCACTTTTCGCACTTGTGTTGGTGCAGGAAAGCACTTTTGCACTTGTATTAGTGTGGAAAAACCACTTTTCGCACTTGTGTTAGTGTTGAAAAACCACTTTTCACACTTGTGTTAGTGTTGAAAAACCACTTTTTGCACTTGTGTTGGTGCAGGAAACCACTTTTGCACTTGTATTAGTGTGGAAAAAACACTTTTTGCACTTGTGATAGTGTTGAAAAACCACTTTTCGCACTTGTGTTAGTGTTGAAAAACCACTTTTCGCACTTGTGTTGGTGCAGGAATTCCACTTTTGCACTTGTATTAGTGTGGAAAAAACACTTTTCGCACTTGTGTTAGTTGAAAAACCACTTTTCGCACTTGTGTTGGTGCAGGAAACCACTTTTGCACTTGTATTAGTGTGAAAAAACCACTTTTTGCATTTGTGTTAGTGTTGAAAAACCACTTTTCGCACTTGTGTTAGTGTTGAAAAACCACTTTTCGCACTTGTGTTAGTGTTGAAAAACCACTTTTCGCACTTGTGTTGGTGCAGGCAACCACTTTTGCACTTGTATTAGTGTGGAAAACAACTTTTTGCACTTGTGTTAGTGTTGAAAAACCACTTTTCGCACTTGTGTTAGTGTTGAAAAACCACTTTTCGCACATGTGTTAGTGTTGAAAAACCACTTTTCGCACTTGTGTTGGTGCAGGAAAGCACTTTTGCACTTGTATTAGTGTGGAAAAACCACTTTTCGCACTTGTATTAGTGTGGAAAAACCACTTTTCGCACTTGTGTTAGTGTTGAAAAACCACTTTTCGCACTTGTGTTAGTGTTGAAAAACCACTTTTCGCACTTGTGTTAGTGTTGAAAAACCACTTTTCGCAATTGTGTTGGTGCAGGAAACCACTTTTGCACTTGTATTAGTGTTGAAAAACCACTTTTCGCACTTGTGTTGGTGCAGGAAACCACTTTTGCACTTGTATTAGTGTGGAAAAAACACTTGTTGCACTTATGATAGTGTTGAAAAACCACTTTTCGCACTTGTGTTAGTGTTCAAAAACCACTTTTCGCACTTGTGTTGGTGCAGGAAACCACTTTTGCACTTGTATAAATGTGGAAAAAACACTTTTCGCAGTTGTGTTAGTGTTGAAAAACCACTTTTCGCACTTGTGTTAGTGTTGAAAAAACACTTTTCGCACTTGTGTTGGTGCAGGAAACCACTTTTGCACTTGTATTAGTGTGGATAAAACACTTTTTGCACTTGTGATAGTGTTGAAAAACCACTTTTCGCACTTGTGTTGGTGCAGGAAACCACTTTTGCACTTGTATTAGTGTGGAAAAACCACTTTTCGCACTTGTGTTAGTGTTGAAAAACCACTTTTCGCACTTGTGTTAGTGTTGAAAAACCACTTTTTGCACTTGTGTTAGTGTTGAAAAACCACTTTTCGCACTTGTGTTGGTGCAGGAAACCACTTTTGCACTTGTATTAGTGTGAAAAAACCACTTTTCGCACTTGTGTTAGTGTTGAAAAACCACTTTTCGCACTTGTGTTAGTGTTGAAAAACCACTTTTCGCACTTGTGTTAGTGTTGAAAAACCACTTTTTGCACTTGTGTTGGTGCAGGCAACCACTTTTGCACTTGTATTAGTGTGGAAAAACAACTTTTTGCACTTGTGTTAGTGTTGAAAAACCACTTTTCGCACTTGTGTTAGTGTTGAAAAACGACTTTTCGCACATGTGTTAGTGTTGAAAAACCACTTTTCGCACTTGTGTTGGTGCAGGAAACCACTTTTGCACTTGTATTAGTGTGGAAAAACCACTTTTCGCACTTGTGTTAGTGTTGAAAAACCACTTTTCGCACTTGTGTTAGTGTTGAAAAACCACTTTTCGCACTTGTGTTAGTGTTGAAAAACCACTTTTCGCACTTGTGTTGGTGCAGGAAAGCACTTTTGCACTTGTATTAGTGTGGAAAAACCACTTTTCGCACTTGTGTTAGTGTTGAAAAACCACTTTTCACACTTGTGTTAGTGTTGAAAAACCACTTTTCGCACTTGTGTTGGTGCAGGAAACCACTTTTGCACTTGTATTAGTGAGGAAAAAACACTTTTTGCAATTGTGATAGTGTTGAAAAACCACTTTTCGCACTTGTGTTAGTGTTGAAAAACCACTTTTCGCACTTGTGTTGGTGCAGGAAGCCACTTTTGCACTTGTATTAGTGTGGAAAAAACACTTTTTGCACTTGTGATAGTGTTGAAAAACCACTTTTCGCACTTGTGTTAGTGTTGAAAAACCACTTTTCGCACTTGTGTTGGTGCAGGGAACCACTTTTGCACTTGTATTAGTGTGGAAAAAGCACTTTTTGCACTTGTGATAGTGTTGAAAAACCACTTTTCGCACTTGTGTTAGTGTTGAAAAACCACTTTTTGCACTTGTGTTGGTGCAGGAAACCACTTTTGCACTTGTATTAGTGTGGAAAAAACACTTTTTGCACTTGTGATAGTGTTGAAAAACCACTTTTCGCACTTGTGTTAGTGTTGAAAAACCACTTTTCGCACTTGTGTTGGTGCACGAAACCACTTTTGCACTTGTATAAATGTGGAAAAAACACTTTTCGCAGTTGTGTTAGTGTTGAAAAACCACTTTTCGCACTTGTGTTAGTGTTGAAAAAACACTTTTCGCACTTGTGTTGGTGCAGGAAACCACTTTTGCACTTGTATTAGTGTGGATAAAACACTTTTTGCACTTGTGATAGTGTTGAAAAACCACTTTTCGCACTTGTGTTGGTGCAGGAAACCACTTTTGCACTTGTATTAGTGTGGAAAAACCACTTTTCGCACTTGTGTTAGTGTTGAAAAACCACTTTTCGCACTTGTGTTAGTGTTGAAAAACCACTTTTTGCACTTGTGTTGGTGTTGAAAAACCACTTTTCGCACTTGTGTTGGTGCAGGAAACCACTTTTGCACTTGTATTAGAGGGGAAAAAACACTTTTTGCACTTGTGATAGTGTTGAAAAACCACTTTTCGCACTTGTGTTAGTGTTGAAAACCACTTTTCGCACTTGTGTTAGTGTTGAAAAACCACTTTTCGCACTTCTGTTGGTGCAGGAAACCACTTTTGCACTTGTATTAGTGTGGAAAAAACACTTTTCGCACTTGTGTTAGTGTTGAAAAACCACTTTTCGCACTTGTGTTAGTGTTGAAAAACCACTTTTCGCACTTGTGTTAGTGTTGAAAAACCACTTTTTGCACTTGTGTTGGTGCAGGCAACCACTTTTGCACTTGTATTAGTGTGGAAAAACAACTTTTTGCACTTGTGTTAGTGTTGAAAAACCACTTTTCGCACTTGTGTTAGTGTTGAAAAACGACTTTTCGCACATGTGTTAGTGTTGAAAAACCACTTTTCGCACTTGTGTTGGTGCAGGAAACCACTTTTGCACTTGTATTAGTGTGGAAAAACCACTTTTCGCACTTGTGTTAGTGTTGAAAAACCACTTTTCGCACTTGTGTTAGTGTTGAAAAACCACTTTTCGCACTTGTGTTAGTGTTGAAAAACCACTTTTCGCACTTGTGTTGGTGCAGGAAAGCACTTTTGCACTTGTATTAGTGTGGAAAAACCACTTTTCGCACTTGTGTTAGTGTTGAAAAACCACTTTTCACACTTGTGTTAGTGTTGAAAAACCACTTTTCACACTTGTGTTAGTGTTGAAAAACCACTTTTCGCACTTGTGTTGGTGCAGGAAACCACTTTTGCACTTGTATTAGTGTGGAAAAAACACTTTTTGCACTTGTGATAGTGTTGAAAAACCACTTTTCGCACTTGTGTTAGTGTTGAAAAACCACTTTTCGCACTTGTGTTGGTGCAGGAATCCACTTTTGCACTTGTATTAGTGTGGAAAAAACACTTTTTGCACTTGTGATAGTGTTGAAAAACCACTTTTCGCACTTGTGTTAGTGTTGAAAAACCACTTTTCGCACTTGTGTTGGTGCAGGGAACCACTTTTGCACTTGTATTAGTGTGGAAAAAGCACTTTTTGCACTTGTGATAGTGTTGAAAAACCACTTTTCGCACTTGTGTTAGTGTTGAAAAACCACTTTTTGCACTTGTGTTGGTGCAGGAAACCACTTTTGCACTTGTATTAGTGTGGAAAAAACACTTTTTGCACTTGTGATAGTGTTGAAAAACCACTTTTCGCACTTGTGTTAGTGTTGAAAAACCACTTTTCGCACTTGTGTTGGTGCAGGAAACCACTTTTGCACTTGTATTAGTGTGGAAAAAACACTTTTCGCACTTGTGTTAGTGTTGAAAAACCACTTTTCGCACTTGTGTTAGTGTTGAAAAACCACTTTTTGCACTTGTGTTGGTGCAGGAAACCACTTTTGCACTTGTATTAGTGTGGAAAAACCACTTTTCGCACTTGTGTTAGTGTTGAAAAACCACTTTTCGCGCTTGTGTTAGTGTTGAAAAACCACTTTTCGCACTTGTGTTAGTGTTGAAAAACCACTTTTCGCACTTGTGTTGGTGCAGGAAACCACTTTTGCACTTGTATTAGTGTGGAAAAAACACTTTTCGCACTTGTGTTAGTGTTGAAAAACCACTTTTCGCACTTGTGTTAGTGTTGAAAAACCACTTTTCGCACTTGTGTTGGTGCAGGAAACCACTTTTGCACTTGTATTAGTGTGGAAAAACCACTTTTCGCACTTGTGTTAGTGTTGAAAAACCACTTTTCGCACTTGTGTTAGTGTTGAAAAACCACTTTTCGCACTTGTGTTAGTGTTGAAAAAACACTTTTCGCACTTGTGTTGGTGCAGGAAACCACTTTTGCACTTGTATTAGTGTGGATAAAACACTTTTTGCACTTGTGATAGTGTTGAAAAACCACTTTTCGCACTTGTGTTGGTGCAGGAAACCACTTTTGCACTTGTATTAGTGTGGAAAAACCACTTTTCGCACTTGTGTTAGTGTTGAAAAACCACTTTTCGCACTTGTGTTAGTGTTGAAAAACTACTTTTTGCACTTGTGTTGGTGTTGAAAAACCACTTTTTGCACTTGTGTTGGTGCAGGAAACCACTTTTGCACTTGTATTAGAGGGGAAAAAACACTTTTTGCACTTGTGATAGTGTTGAAAAACCACTTTTCGCACTTGTGTTAGTGTTGAAAAACCACTTTTCGCACTTGTGTTAGTGTTGAAAAACCACTTTTCGCACTTGTGTTGGTGCAGGAAACCACTTTTGCACTTGTATTAGTGTGGAAAAAACACTTTTCGCACTTGTGTTAGTGTTGAAAAACCACTTTTCGCACTTGTGTTAGTGTTGAAAAACCACTTTTCGCACTTGTGTTAGTGTTGAAAAACCACTTTTTGCACTTGTGTTGGTGCAGGCAACCACTTTTGCACTTGTATTAGTGTGGAAAAACCACTTTTCGCACTTGTGTTAGTGTTGAAAAACCACTTTTCGCATTTGTGTTAGTGTTGAAAAACCACTTTTCGCACTTGTGTTAGTGTTGAAAAACCACTTTTCGCACTTGTGTTGGTGCAGGAAAGCACTTTTGCACTTGTATTAGTGTGGAAAAACCACTTTTCGCACTTGTGTTAGTGTTGAAAAACCACTTTTCACACTTGTGTTAGTGTTGAAAAACCACTTTTTGCACTTGTGTTGGTGCAGGAAACCACTTTTGCACTTGTATTAGTGTGGAAAAAACACTTTTTGCACTTGTGATAGTGTTGAAAAACCACTTTTCGCACTTGTGTTAGTGTTGAAAAACCACTTTTCGCACTTGTGTTGGTGCAGGAATTCCACTTTTGCACTTGTATTAGTGTGGAAAAAACACTTTTCGCACTTGTGTTAGTTGAAAAACCACTTTTCGCACTTGTGTTGGTGCAGGAAACCACTTTTGCACTTGTATTAGTGTGAAAAAACCACTTTTTGCATTTGTGTTAGTGTTGAAAAACCACTTTTCGCACTTGTGTTAGTGTTGAAAAACCACTTTTCGCACTTGTGTTAGTGTTGAAAAACCACTTTTCGCACTTGTGTTGGTGCAGGCAACCACTTTTGCACTTGTATTAGTGTGGAAAACAACTTTTTGCACTTGTGTTAGTGTTGAAAAACCACTTTTCGCACTTGTGTTAGTGTTGAAAAACCACTTTTCGCACATGTGTTAGTGTTGAAAAACCACTTTTCGCACTTGTGTTGGTGCAGGAAAGCACTTTTGCACTTGTATTAGTGTGGAAAAACCACTTTTCGCACTTGTATTAGTGTGGAAAAACCACTTTTCGCACTTGTGTTAGTGTTGAAAAACCACTTTTCGCACTTGTGTTAGTGTTGAAAAACCACTTTTCGCACTTGTGTTAGTGTTGAAAAACCACTTTTCGCAATTGTGTTGGTGCAGGAAACCACTTTTGCACTTGTATTAGTGTTGAAAAACCACTTTTCGCACTTGTGTTGGTGCAGGAAACCACTTTTGCACTTGTATTAGTGTGGAAAAAACACTTGTTGCACTTATGATAGTGTTGAAAAACCACTTTTCGCACTTGTGTTAGTGTTCAAAAACCACTTTTCGCACTTGTGTTGGTGCAGGAAACCACTTTTGCACTTGTATAAATGTGGAAAAAACACTTTTCGCAGTTGTGTTAGTGTTGAAAAACCACTTTTCGCACTTGTGTTAGTGTTGAAAAAACACTTTTCGCACTTGTGTTGGTGCAGGAAACCACTTTTGCACTTGTATTAGTGTGGATAAAACACTTTTTGCACTTGTGATAGTGTTGAAAAACCACTTTTCGCACTTGTGTTGGTGCAGGAAACCACTTTTGCACTTGTATTAGTGTGGAAAAACCACTTTTCGCACTTGTGTTAGTGTTGAAAAACCACTTTTCGCACTTGTGTTAGTGTTGAAAAACCACTTTTTGCACTTGTGTTAGTGTTGAAAAACCACTTTTCGCACTTGTGTTGGTGCAGGAAACCACTTTTGCACTTGTATTAGTGTGAAAAAACCACTTTTCGCACTTGTGTTAGTGTTGAAAAACCACTTTTCGCACTTGTGTTAGTGTTGAAAAACCACTTTTCGCACTTGTGTTAGTGTTGAAAAACCACTTTTTGCACTTGTGTTGGTGCAGGCAACCACTTTTGCACTTGTGTTAGTGTGGAAAAACAACTTTTTGCACTTGTGTTAGTGTTGAAAAACCACTTTTCGCACTTGTGTTAGTGTTGAAAAACGACTTTTCGCACATGTGTTAGTGTTGAAAAACCACTTTTCGCACTTGTGTTGGTGCAGGAAACCACTTTTGCACTTGTATTAGTGTGGAAAAACCACTTTTCGCACTTGTGTTAGTGTTGAAAAACCACTTTTCGCACTTGTGTTAGTGTTGAAAAACCACTTTTCGCACTTGTGTTAGTGTTGAAAAACCACTTTTCGCACTTGTGTTGGTGCAGGAAAGCACTTTTGCACTTGTATTAGTGTGGAAAAACCACTTTTCGCACTTGTGTTAGTGTTGAAAAACCACTTTTCACACTTGTGTTAGTGTTGAAAAACCACTTTTCGCACTTGTGTTGGTGCAGGAAACCACTTTTGCACTTGTATTAGTGAGGAAAAAACACTTTTTGCAA
Source organism: Myxine glutinosa (assembly GCF_964187855.1). NCBI lineage: Eukaryota > Metazoa > Chordata > Myxini > Myxiniformes > Myxinidae > Myxine > Myxine glutinosa. Next base: position 190,948 of record NW_027616489.1, on the reverse strand, counting down.
TTGTGATAGTGTTGAAAAACCACTTTTCGCACTTGTGTTAGTGTTGAAAAACCACTTTTCGCACTTGTGTTGGTGCAGGAAGCCACTTTTGCACTTGTATTAGTGTGGAAAAAACACTTTTTGCACTTGTGATAGTGTTGAAAAACCACTTTTCGCACTTGTGTTAGTGTTGAAAAACCACTTTTCGCACTTGTGTTGGTGCAGGGAACCACTTTTGCACTTGTATTAGTGTGGAAAAAGCACTTTTTGCACTTGTGATAGTGTTGAAAAACCACTTTTCGCACTTGTGTTAGTGTTGAAAAACCACTTTTTGCACTTGTGTTGGTGCAGGAAACCACTTTTGCACTTGTATTAGTGTGGAAAAAACACTTTTTGCACTTGTGATAGTGTTGAAAAACCACTTTTCGCACTTGTGTTAGTGTTGAAAAACCACTTTTCGCACTTGTGTTGGTGCACGAAACCACTTTTGCACTTGTATAAATGTGGAAAAAACACTTTTCGCAGTTGTGTTAGTGTTGAAAAACCACTTTTCGCACTTGTGTTAGTGTTGAAAAAACACTTTTCGCACTTGTGTTGGTGCAGGAAACCACTTTTGCACTTGTATTAGTGTGGATAAAACACTTTTTGCACTTGTGATAGTGTTGAAAAACCACTTTTCGCACTTGTGTTGGTGCAGGAAACCACTTTTGCACTTGTATTAGTGTGGAAAAACCACTTTTCGCACTTGTGTTAGTGTTGAAAAACCACTTTTCGCACTTGTGTTAGTGTTGAAAAACCACTTTTTGCACTTGTGTTGGTGTTGAAAAACCACTTTTCGCACTTGTGTTGGTGCAGGAAACCACTTTTGCACTTGTATTAGAGGGGAAAAAACACTTTTTGCACTTGTGATAGTGTTGAAAAACCACTTTTCGCACTTGTGTTAGTGTTGAAAACCACTTTTCGCACTTGTGTTAGTGTTGAAAAACCACTTTTCGCACTTCTGTTGGTGCAGGAAACCACTTTTGCACTTGTATTAGTGTGGAAAAAACACTTTTCGCACTTGTGTTAGTGTTGAAAAACCACTTTTCGCACTTGTGTTAGTGTTGAAAAACCACTTTTCGCACTTGTGTTAGTGTTGAAAAACCACTTTTTGCACTTGTGTTGGTGCAGGCAACCACTTTTGCACTTGTATTAGTGTGGAAAAACAACTTTTTGCACTTGTGTTAGTGTTGAAAAACCACTTTTCGCACTTGTGTTAGTGTTGAAAAACGACTTTTCGCACATGTGTTAGTGTTGAAAAACCACTTTTCGCACTTGTGTTGGTGCAGGAAACCACTTTTGCACTTGTATTAGTGTGGAAAAACCACTTTTCGCACTTGTGTTAGTGTTGAAAAACCACTTTTCGCACTTGTGTTAGTGTTGAAAAACCACTTTTCGCACTTGTGTTAGTGTTGAAAAACCACTTTTCGCACTTGTGTTGGTGCAGGAAAGCACTTTTGCACTTGTATTAGTGTGGAAAAACCACTTTTCGCACTTGTGTTAGTGTTGAAAAACCACTTTTCACACTTGTGTTAGTGTTGAAAAACCACTTTTCACACTTGTGTTAGTGTTGAAAAACCACTTTTCGCACTTGTGTTGGTGCAGGAAACCACTTTTGCACTTGTATTAGTGTGGAAAAAACACTTTTTGCACTTGTGATAGTGTTGAAAAACCACTTTTCGCACTTGTGTTAGTGTTGAAAAACCACTTTTCGCACTTGTGTTGGTGCAGGAATCCACTTTTGCACTTGTATTAGTGTGGAAAAAACACTTTTTGCACTTGTGATAGTGTTGAAAAACCACTTTTCGCACTTGTGTTAGTGTTGAAAAACCACTTTTCGCACTTGTGTTGGTGCAGGGAACCACTTTTGCACTTGTATTAGTGTGGAAAAAGCACTTTTTGCACTTGTGATAGTGTTGAAAAACCACTTTTCGCACTTGTGTTAGTGTTGAAAAACCACTTTTTGCACTTGTGTTGGTGCAGGAAACCACTTTTGCACTTGTATTAGTGTGGAAAAAACACTTTTTGCACTTGTGATAGTGTTGAAAAACCACTTTTCGCACTTGTGTTAGTGTTGAAAAACCACTTTTCGCACTTGTGTTGGTGCAGGAAACCACTTTTGCACTTGTATTAGTGTGGAAAAAACACTTTTCGCACTTGTGTTAGTGTTGAAAAACCACTTTTCGCACTTGTGTTAGTGTTGAAAAACCACTTTTCGCACTTGTGTTGTTGCAGGAAACCACTTTTGCACTTGTATTAGTGTGGAAAAACCACTTTTCGCACTTGTGTTAGTGTTGAAAAACCACTTTTCGCACTTGTGTTAGTGTTGAAAAACCACTTTTCGCACTTGTGTTAGTGTTGAAAAACCACTTTTCTCACTTGTGTTGGTGCAGGAAACCACTTTTGCACTTGTATTAGTGTGGAAAAAACACTTTTTGCACTTGTGATAGTGTTGAAAAACCACTTTTCGCACTTGTGTTAGTGTTGAAAAACCACTTTTCGCACTTGTGTTAGTGTTGAAAAACCACTTTTCGCACTTGTGTTGGTGCAGGAAACCACTTTTGCACTTGTATTAGTGTGAAAAAACCACTTTTCGCACTTGTGTTAGTGTTGAAAAACCACTTTTCGCAATTGTGTTAGTGTTGAAAAACCACTTTTCGCACTTGTGTTAGTGTTGAAAAACCACTTTTCGCACTTGTGTTGGTGCAGGCAACCACTTTTGCACTTGTATTAGTGTGGAAAACAACTTTTTGCACTTGTGTTAGTGTTGAAAAACCACTTTTCGCACTTGTGTTAGTGTTGAAAAACCACTTTTCGCACATGTGTTAGTGTTGAAAAACCACTTTTCGCACTTGTGTTGGTGCAGGAAAGCACTTTTGCACTTATATTAGTGTGGAAAAACCACTTTTCGCACTTGTATTAGTGTGGAAAAACCACTTTTCGCACTTGTGTTAGTGTTGAAAAACCACTTTTCGCACTTGTGTTAGTGTTGAAAAACCACTTTTCGCACTTGTGTTAGTGTTGAAAAACCACTTTTCGCAATTGTGTTGGTGCAGGAAACCACTTTTGCACTTGTACTAGTGTTGAAAGACCACTTTTCGCACTTGTGTTGGTGCAGGAAACCACTTTTGCACTTGTATTAGTGTGGAAAAAACACTTTTTGCACTTGTGATAGTGTTGAAAAACCACTTTTCGCACTTGTGTTAGTGTTGAAAAACCACTTTTCGCACATGTGTTGGTGCAGGAAACCACTTTTGCACTTGTATAAATGTGGAAAAAACACTTTTCGCAGTTGTGTTAATGTTGAAAAACCACTTTTCGCACTTGTGTTAGTGTTGAAAAAACACTTTTCGCACTTGTGTTGGTGCAGGAAACCACTTTTGCACTTGTATTAGTGTGGATAAAACACTTTTTGCACTTGTGATAGTGTTGAAAAACCACTTTTCGCACTTGTGTTGGTGCAGGAAACCACTTTTGCACTTGTATTAGTGTGGAAAAACAACTTTTCGCACTTGTGTTAGTGTTGAAAAACCACTTTTCGCACTTGTGTTAGTGTTGAAAAACCACTTTTTGCACTTGTGTTGGTGTTGAAAAACCACTTTTCGCACTTGTGTTGGTGCAGGAAACCACTTTTGCACTTGTATTAGTGTGGAAAAAACACTTTTTGCACATGTGATAGTGTTGAAAAACCACTTTTCGCACACGTGTTGGTGCAGGAAACCACTTTTGCACTTGTATTAGTGTGGAAAAACCACTTTTCGCACTTGTGTTAGTGTTGAAAAACCACTTTTCGCACTTGTGTTATTGTTGAAAAACCACTTTTCGCACTTGTGTTGGTGCAGGAAACCACTTTTGCACTTGTATTAGTGTGGAAAAAGCACTTTTTGCACTTGTGATAGTGTTGAAAAACCACTTTTCGCACTTGTGTTAGTGTTGAAAAACCACTTTTCGCACTTGTGTTGGTGCAGGAAACCACTTTTGCACTTGTATTAGTGTGGAAAAACCACGTTTTGCACTTGTGTTAGTGTTGAAAAACCACTTTTCGCACTTGTGTTAGTGTTGAAAAACCACTTTTCGCACTTGTGTTGGTGCAGGAAACCACTTTTGCACTTGTATTAGTGTGGAAAAAACACTTTTTGCACTTGTGATAGTGTTGAAAAACCACTTTTCGCACTTGTGTTAGTGTTGAAAATCCACTTTTCGCACTTGTGTTGGTGCAGGAAACCACTTTTGCACTTGTATTAGTGTGGAAAAACCACTTTTCGCACTTGTGTTAGTGTTGAAAAACCACTTTTCGCACTTGTGTTAGTGTTGAAAAACCACTTTTTGCACTTGTGTTAGTGTTGAAAAACCACTTTTCGCACTTGTGTTGGTGCAGGAAACCACTTTTGCACTTGTATTAGAGGGGAAAAAACACTTTTTGCACTTGTGATAGTGTTGAAAAACCACTTTTCGCACTTGTGTTAGTGTTGAAAAACCACTTTTCGCACTTGTGTTAGTGTTGAAAAACCACTTTTCGCACTTGTGTTGGTGCAGGAAACCACTTTTGCACTTGTATTAGTGTGAAAAAACCACTTTTCGCACTTGTGTTAGTGTTGAAAAACCACTTTTCGCACTTGTATTAGTGTTGAAAAACCACTTTTCGCACTTGTGTTAGTGTTGAAAAACCACTTTTTGCACTTGTGTTGGTGCAGGCAACCACTTTTGCACTTGTATTAGTGTGGAAAAACAACTTTTTGCACTTGTGTTAGTGTTGAAAAACCACTTTTCGCACTTGTGTTAGTGTTGAAAAACGACTTTTCGCACATGTGTTAGTGTTGAAAAACCACTTTTCGCACTTGTGTTGGTGCAGGAAACCACTTTTGCACTTGTATTAGTGTGGAAAAACCACTTTTCGCACTTGTGTTAGTGTTGAAAAACCACTTTTCGCACTTGTGTTAGTGTTGAAAAACCACTTTTCGCACTTGTGTTAGTGTTGAAAAACCACTTTTCGCACTTGTGTTGGTGCAGGAAAGCAGTTTTGCACTTGTATTAGTGTGGAAAAACCACTTTTCGCACTTGTGTTAGTGTTGAAAAACCACTTTTCACACTTGTGTTAGTGTTGAAAAACCACTTTTCGCACTTGTGTTGGTGCAGGAAACCACTTTTGCACTTGTATTAGTGTGGAAAAAACACTTTTTGCACTTGTGATAGTGTTGAAAAACCACTTTTCGCACTTGTGTTAGTGTTGAAAAACCACTTTTCGCACTTGTGTTAGTGTTGAAAAACCACTTTTCGCACTTGTGTTGGTGCAGGAAACCACTTTTGCACTTGTATTAGTGTGAAAAAAACCACTTTTCGCACTTGTGTTAGTGTTGAAAAACCACTTTTCGCACTTGTGTTAGTGTTGAAAAACCACTTTTCGCACTTGTGTTAGTGTTGAAAAACCACTTTTTGCACTTGTGTTGGTGCAGGCAACCACTTTTGCACTTGTATTAGTGTGGAAAAACAACTTTTTGCACTTGTGTTAGTGTTGAAAAACCACTTTTCGCACTTGTGTTAGTGTTGAAAAACGACTTTTCGCACATGTGTTAGTGTTGAAAAACCACTTTTCGCACTTGTGTTGGTGCAGGAAACCACTTTTGCACTTGTATTAGTGTGGAAAAACCACTTTTCGCACTTGTGTTAGTGTTGAAAAACCACTTTTCGCACTTGTGATAGTGTTGAAAAACCACTTTTCGCACTTGTGTTAGTGTTGAAAAACCACTTTTCGCACTTGTGTTGGTGCAGGAAAGCACTTTTGCACTTGTATTAGTGTGGAAAAACCACTTTTCGCACTTGTGTTAGTGTTGAAAAACCACTTTTCACACTTGTGTTAGTGTTGAAAAACCACTTTTCGCACTTGTGTTGGTGCAGGAAATCACTTTTGCACTTGTATTAGTGTGGAAAAAACACTTTTTGCACTTGTGATAGTGTTGAAAACCACTTTTCGCACTTGTGTTAGTGTTGAAAAACTACTTTTCGCACTTGTGTTGGTGCAGGAAACCACTTTTGCACTTGTATTAGTGTGGAAAAAACACTTTTTGCACTTGTGATAGTGTTGAAAAACCACTTTTCGCACTTGTGTTAGTGTTGAAAAACCACTTTTCGCACTTGTGTTAGTGTTGAAAAACCACTTTTTGCACTTGTGTTGGTGCAGGCAACCACTTTTGCACTTGTATTAGTGTGGAAAAACAACTTTTTGCACTTGTGTTAGTGTTGAAAAACCACTTTTCGCACTTGTGTTAGTGTTGAAAAACGACTTTTCGCACATGTGTTTGTGTTGAAAAACGACTTTTCGCACTTGTGTTGGTGCAGGAAACCACATTTGCACTTGTATTAGTGTGGAAAAACCACTTTTCGCACTTGTGTTAGTGCTGAAAAACCACTTTTCGCACTTGTGTTAGTGTTGAAAAACCACTTTTCGCACTTGTGTTAGTGTTGAAAAACCACTTTTCGCACTTGTGTTGGTGCAGGAAAGCACTTTTGCACTTGTATTAGTGTGGAAAAACCACTTTTCGCACTTGTGTTAGTGTTGAAAAACCACTTTTCACACTTGTGTTAGTGTTGAAAAACCACTTTTCGCACTTGTGTTGGTGCAGGAAACCACTTTTGCACTTGTATTAGTGTGGAAAAAACACTTTTTGCACTTGATAGTGTTGAAAAACCACTTTTCGCAGTTGTGTTAGTGTTGAAAAACCACTTTTCGCACTTGTGTTGGTGCAGGAATCCAATTTTGCACTTGTATTAGTGTGGAAAAAACACTTTTCGCACTTGTGTTGGTGCAGGAAACCACTTTTGCACTTGTATTAGTGTGGAAAAAACACTTTTTGCACATGTGATAGTGTTGAAAAACCACTTTTCGCACATGTGTTGGTGCAGGAAACCACATTTGCACTTGTATTAGTGTGGAAAAACCACTTTTCGCACTTGTGTTAGTGTTGAAAAACCACTTTTCGCACTTGTGTTAGTGTTGAAAAACCACTTTTCGCACTTGTGTTAGTGTTGAAAAACCACTTTTTGCACTTGTGTTGGTGCAGGAAAGCACTTTTGCACTTGTATTAGTGTGGAAAAACCACTTTTCGCACTTGTGTTAGTGTTGAAAAACCACTTTTCACACTTGTGTTAGTGTTGAAAAACCACTTTTCGCACTTGTGTTAGTGTTGAAAAACCACTTTTTGCACTTGTGTTGGTGCAGGAAACCACATTTGCACTTGTATTAGTGTGGAAAAACAACTTTTTGCACTTGTGTTAGTGTTGAAAAACCACTTTTCGCACTTGTGTTAGTGTTGAAAAACCACTTTTCGCACTTGTGTTAGTGTTGAAAAACCACTTTTCGCACTTGTGTTGGTGCAGGAAAGCACTTTCGCACTTGTATTAGTGTGGATAAAACACTTTTTGCACTTGTGATAGTGTTGAAAAACCACTTTTCGCACTTGTGTTGGTGCAGGAAACCACTTTTGCACTTGTATTAGTGTGGAAAAACCACTTTTCGCACTTGTGTTAGTGTTGAAAAACTACTTTTCGCACTTGTGTTAGTGTTGAAAAACCACTTTTTGCACTTGTGTTAGTGTTGAAAAACCACTTTTCGCACTTGTGTTGGTGCAGGAAACCACTTTTGCACTTGTATTAGAGGGGAAAAAACACTTTTTGCACTTGTGATAGTGTTGAAAAACCACTTTTCGCACTTGTGTTAGTGTTGAAAAACCACTTTTCGCACTTGTGTTAGTGTTGAAAAACCACTTTTCGCACTTGTGTTGGTGCAGGAAACCACTTTTGCACTTGTATTAGTGTGAAAAAACCACTTTTCGCACTTGTGTTAGTGTTGAAAAACCACTTTTCGCACTTGTGTTAGTGTTGAAAAACCACTTTTCGCACTTGTGTTAGTGTTGAAAAACCACTTTTTGCACTTGTGTTGGTGCAGGCAACCACTTTTGCACTTGTATTAGTGTGGAAAAACAACTTTTTGCACTTGTGTTAGTGTTGAAAAACCACTTTTCGCACTTGTGTTAGTGTTGAAAAACGACTTTTCGCACATGTGTTAGTGTTGAAAAACCACTTTTCGCACTTGTGTTGGTGCAGGAAACCACTTTTGCACTTGTATTAGTGTGGAAAAACCACTTTTCGCACTTGTGTTAGTGTTGAAAAACCACTTTTCGCACTTGTGTTAGTGTTGAAAAACCACTTTTCGCACTTGTGTTAGTGTTGAAAAACCACTTTTCGCACTTGTGTTGGTGCAGGAAAGCACTTTTGCACTTGTATTAGTGTGGAAAAACCACTTTTCGCACTTGTGTTAGTGTTGAAAAACCACTTTTCACACTTGTGTTAGTGTTGAAAAACCACTTTTCGCACTTGTGTTGGTGCAGGAAACCACTTTTGCACTTGTATTAGTGTGGAAAAAACACTTTTTGCACTTGTGATAGTGTTGAAAAACCACTTTTCGCACTTGTGTTAGTGTTGAAAAACCACTTTTCGCACTTGTGTTAGTGTTGAAAAACCACTTTTCGCACTTGTGTTGGTGCAGGAAACCACTTTTGCACTTGTATTAGTGTGAAAAAACCACTTTTCGCACTTGTGTTAGTGTTGAAAAACCACTTTTCGCACTTGTGTTAGTGTTGAAAAACCACTTTTCGCACTTGTGTTAGTGTTGAAAAACCACTTTTTGCACTTGTGTTGGTGCAGGCAACCACTTTTGCACTTGTATTAGTGTGGAAAAACAACTTTTTGCACTTGTGTTAGTGTTGAAAAACCACTTTTCGCACTTGTGTTAGTGTTGAAAAACGACTTTTCGCACATGTGTTAGTGTTGAAAAACCACTTTTCGCACTTGTGTTGGTGCAGTAAACCACTTTTGCACTTGTATTAGTGTGGAAAACCACTTTTCGCACTTGTGTTAGTGTTGAAAAACCACTTTTCGCACTTGTGTTAGTGTTGAAAAACCACTTTTCGCACTTGTGTTAGTGTTGAAAAACCACTTTTCGCACTTGTGTTGGTGCAGGAAAGCACTTTTGCACTTGTATTAGTGTGGAAAAACCACTTTTCGCACTTGTGTTAGTGTTGAAAAACCACTTTTCACACTTGTGTTAGTGTTGAAAAACCACTTTTCGCACTTGTGTTGGTGCAGGAAACCACTTTTGCACTTGTATTAGTGTGGAAAAAACACTTTTTGCACTTGTGATAGTGTTGAAAAACCACTTTTCGCACTTGTGTTAGTGTTGAAAAACCACTTTTCGCACTTGTGTTGGTGCAGGAAACCACTTTTGCACTTGTATTAGTGTGGAAAAAACACTTTTTGCACTTGTGATAGTGTTGAAAAACCACTTTTCGCACTTGTGTTTGTGTTGAAAAACCACTTTTCGCACTTGTGTTAGTGTTGAAAAACCACTTTTTGCACTTGTGTTGGTGCAGGCAACCACTTTTGCACTTGCATTAGTGTGGAAAAACAACTTTTTGCACTTGTGTTAGTGTTGAAAAACCACTTTTCGCACTTGTGTTAGTGTTGAAAAACGACTTTTCGCACATGTGTTAGTGTTGAAAAACGACTTTTCGCACTTGTGTTGGTGCAGGAAACCACATTTGCACTTGTATTAGTGTGGAAAAACCACATTTGCACTTGTATTAGTGTTGAAAAACCACTTTTCTCACTTGTGTTAGTGTTGAAAAACCACTTTTCGCACTTGTGTTAGTGTTGAAAAACCACTTTTCGCACTTGTGTTGGTGCAGGAAAGCACTTTTGCACTTGTATTAGTGTGGAAAAACCACTTTTCGCACTTGTGTTAGTGTTGAAAAACCACTTGTCACACTTGTGTTAGTGTTGAAAAACCACTTTTCGCACTTGTGTTGGTGCAGGAAACCACTTTTGCACTTGTATTAGTGTGGAAAAAACACTTTTTGCACTTGTGATAGTGTTGAAAAACCACTTTTCGCACTTGTGTTAGTGTTGAAAAACCACTTTTCGCACTTGTGTTGGTGCAGGAAACCACTTTTGCACTTGTATTAGTGTGAAAAAACCACTTTTCGCACTTGTGTTAGTGTTGAAAAACCACTTTTTGCACTTGTCTTAGTGTTGAAAAACCACTTTTCGCACTTGTGTTGGTGCAGGAAACCACTTTTGCACTTGTATTAGAGGGGAAAAAACACTTTTTGCACTTGTGATAGTGTTGAAAAACCACTTTTCGCACTTGTGTTAGTGTTGAAAAACCACTTTTCGCACTTGTGTTGGTGCAGGAAACCACTTTTGCACTTGTATTAGTGTGAAAAAACCACTTTTCGCACTTGTGTTAATGTTGAAAAACCACTTTTCGCACTTGTGTTAGTGTTGAAAAACCACTTTTCGCACTTGTGTTAGTGTTGAAAAACCACTTTTTGCACTTGTGTTGGTGCAGGCAACCACTTTTGCACTTGTATTAGTGTGGAAAAACAACTTTTTGCACTTGTGTTAGTGTTGAAAAACCACTTTTCGCACTTGTGTTAGTGTTGAAAAACGACTTTTCGCACATGTGTTAGTGTTGAAAAACCACTTTTCGCACTTGTGTTGGTGCAGGAAACCACTTTTGCACTTGTATTAGTGTGGAAAAACCACTTTTCGCACTTGTGTTAGTGTTGAAAAACCACTTTTCGCACTTGTGTTAGTGTTGAAAAACCACTTTTCGCACTTGTGTTAGTGTTGAAAAACCACTTTTCGCACTTGTGTTGGTGCAGGAAAGCACTTTTGCACTTGTATTAGTGTGGAAAAACCACTTTTCGCACTTGTGTTAGTGTTGAAAAACCACTTTTCACACTTGTGTTAGTGTTGAAAAACCACTTTTCGCACTTGTGTTGGTGCAGGAAACCACTTTTGCACTTGTATTAGTGAGGAAAAAACACTTTTTGCACTTGTGATAGTGTTGAAAAACCACTTTTCGCACTTGTGTTGGTGCAGGAATCCACTTTTGCACTTGTATTTGTGTGGAAAAAACACTTTTTGCACATGTGATAGTGTTGAAAAACCACTTTTCGCACTTGTGTTAGTGTTGAAAAACCACTTTTCGCACTTGTGTTGGTGCAGGGAACCACTTTTGCACTTGTATTAGTGAGGAAAAAACACTTTTTGCACTTGTGATAGTGTTGAAAAACCACTTTTCGCACTTGTGTTGGTGCAGGAATCCACTTTTGCACTTGTATTAGTGTGGAAAAAACACTTTTTGCACATGTGATAGTGTTGAAAAACCACTTTTCGCACTTGTGTTAGTGTTGAAAAACCACTTTTCGCACTTGTGTTGGTGCAGGGAACCACTTTTGCACTTGTATTAGTGTGGAAAAAGCACTTTTTGCACTTGTGATAGTGTTGAAAAACCACTTTTCGCACTTGTGTTAGTGTTGAAAAACCACTTTTTGCACTTGTGTTGGTGCAGGAAACCACTTTTGCACTTGTATTAGTGTGGAAAAAACACTTTTTGCACTTGTGATAGTGTTGAAAAACCACTTTTCGCACTTGTGTTAGTGTTGAAAAACCACTTTTCGCACTTGTTGGTGCAGGAAACCACTTTTGCACTTGTATTAGTGTGGAAAAAACACTTTTCGCACTTGTGTTAGTGTTGAAAAACCACTTTTCGCACTTGTGTTAGTGTTGAAAAACCACTTTTCGCACTTGTGTTGGTGCAGGAAACCACTTTTGCACTTGTATTAGTGTGGAAAAACCACTTTTCGCACTTGTGTTAGTGTTGAAAAACCACTTTTCGCACTTGTGTTAGTGATGAAAAACCACTTTTCGCACTTGTGTTAGTGTTGAAAAACCACTTTTCGCACTTGTGTTGGTGCAGGAAACCACTTTTGCACTTGTATTAGTGTGGAAAAAACACTTTTTGCACTTGTGATAGTGTTGAAAAACCACTTTTCGCAGTTGTGTTAGTGTTGAAAAACCACTTTTCGCACTTGTGTTAGTGTTGAAAAACCACTTTTCGCACATGTGTTAGTGTTGAAAAACCACTTTTCGCACTTGTGTTGGTGCAGGAAAGCACTTTTGCACTTGTATTAGTGTGGAAAAACCACTTTTCGCACTTGTATTAGTGTGGAAAAACCACTTTTCGCACTTGTGTTAGTGTTGAAAAACCACTTTTCGCACTTGTGTTAGTGTTGAAAAACCACTTTTCGCACTTGTGTTAGTGTTGAAAAACCACTTTTCGCAATTGTGTTGGTGCAGGAAACCACTTTTGCACTTGTATTAGTGTTGAAAAACCACTTTTCGCACTTGTGTTGGTGCAGGAAACCACTTTTGCACTTGTATTAGTGTGGAAAAAACACTTTTTGCACTTGTGATAGTGTTGAAAAACCACTTTTCGCACTTGTGTTAGTGTTGAAAAACCACTTTTCGCACTTGTGTTGGTGCAGGAAATCACTTTTGCACTTGTATTAGTGTGGAAAAACCACTTTTCGCACTTGTGTTAGTGTTGAAAAACCACTTTTCGCACTTGTGTTAGTGTTGAAAATTCACTTTTCGCACTTGTGTTGGTGCAGGAAACCACTTTTGCACTTGTATTAGTGTGGAAAAAACACTTTTGGCACATGTGATAGTGTTGAAAAACCACTTTTCGCACATGTGTTGGTGCAGGAAACCACTTTTGCACTTGTATTAATGTGGAAAAACCACTTTTCGCACTTGTGTTAGTGTTGAAAAACCACTTTTCGCACTTGTGTTAGTGTTGAAAAACCACTTTTCGCACTTGTGTTGGTGCAGGAAACCACTTTTGCACTTGTATTAGTGTGGAAAAAGCACTTTTTGCACTTGTGATAGTGTTGAAAAACCACTTTTCGCACTTGTGTTAGTGTTGAAAAACCACTTTTAGCACTTGTTGGTGCAGGAAACCACTTTTGCACTTGTAATAGTGTGGAAAAACCACGTTTTGCACTTGTGTTAGTGTTGAAAAACCACTTTTTGCACTTGTGTTAGTGTTGAAAAACCACTTTTCACACTTGTGTTGGTGCAGGAAACCACTTTTGCACTTGTATTAGTGTGGAAAAAACACTTTTTGCACTTGTGATAGTGTTGAAAAACCACTTTTCGCACTTGTGTTAGTGTTGAAAAACCACTTTTCGCACTTGTGTTGGTGCAGGAAACCACTTTTGCACTTGTATAAATGTGGAAAAAACACTTTTTGCACTTGTGTTAGTGTTGAAAAACCACTTTTCGCTGTTGTGTTAGTGTTGAAAAAACACTTTTCGCACTTGTGTTGGTGCAGGAAACCACTTTTGCACTTGTATTAGTGTGGAAAAAACACTTTTTGCACTTGTGATAGTGTTGAAAAACCACTTTTCGCACTTGTGTTAGTGTTGACAAACCACTTTTCGCACTTGTGTTGGTGCAGGAAACCACTTTTGCACTTGTATTAGTGTGGAAAAACCACTTTTCGCACTTGTGTTAGTGTTGAAAAACCACTTTTCGCACTTGTGTTAGTGTTGAAAAACCACTTTTTGCACTTGTGTTAGTGTTGAAAAACCACTTTTCGCACTTGTGTTGGTGCAGGAAACCACTTTTGCACTTGTATTAGTGTGGAAAAAACACTTTTTGCACTTGTGATAGTGTTGAAAAACCACTTTTCGCACTTGTGTTAGTGTTGAAAAACCACTTTTCGCATTTGTGTTAGTGTTGAAAAACCACTTTTCGCACTTGTGTTGGTGCAGGAAACCACTTTTGCACTTGTATTAGTGTGAAAAAACCACTTTTCGCACTTGTTTTAGTGTTGAAAAACCACTTTTCGCACTTGTGTTCGTGTTGAAAAACCACTTTTCGCACTTGTGTTAGTGTTGAAAAACCACTTTTCGCACTTGTGTTGGTGCAGGAAACCACTTTTGCACTTGTATTAGTGTGGAAAAAACACTTTTTGCACATGTGTTAGTGTTGAAAAACCACTTTTCGCACTTGTGTTGGTGCAGGCAACCACTTTTGCACTTGTATTGGTGTGGAAAAACAACTTTTTGCACTTGTGTTAGTGTTGAAAAACCACTTTTCGCACTTGTGTTAGTGTTGAAAAACCACTTTTCGCACTTGTGTTGGTGCAGGAAACCACTTTTGCACTTGTATTAGTGTGGAAAAACCACTTTTGCACTTGTATTAGTGTGGAAAAAACACTTTTTGCACTTGTGATAGTGTTGAAAAACCACTTTTCGCACTTGTGTTAGTGTTGAAAAACCACTTTTCGCACTTGTGTTGGTGCAGGAAACCACTTTTGCACTTGTATAAATGTGGAAAAAACACTTTTTGCACTTGTGTTAGTGTTGAAAAACCACTTTTCGCTGTTGTGTTAGTGTTGAAAAAACACTTTTCGCACTTGTGTTGGTGCAGGAAACCACTTTTGCACTTGTATTAGTGTGGAAAAAACACTTTTTGCACTTGTGATAGTGTTGAAAAACCACTTTTCGCACTTGTGTTAGTGTTGACAAACCACTTTTCGCACTTGTGTTGGTGCAGGAAACCACTTTTGCACTTGTATTAGTGTGGAAAAACCACTTTTCGCACTTGTGTTAGTGTTGAAAAACCACTTTTCGCACTTGTGTTAGTGTTGAAAAACCACTTTTTGCACTTGTGTTAGTGTTGAAAAACCACTTTTCGCACTTGTGTTGGTGCAGGAAACCACTTTTGCACTTGTATTAGTGTGGAAAAAACACTTTTTGCACTTGTGATAGTGTTGAAAAACCACTTTTCGCACTTGTGTTAGTGTTGAAAAACCACTTTTCGCACTTGTGTTAGTGTTGAAAAACCACTTTTCGCACTTGTGTTGGTGCAGGAAACCACTTTTGCACTTGTATTAGTGTGAAAAAACCACTTTTCGCACTTGTTTTAGTGTTGAAAAACCACTTTTCGCACTTGTGTTCGTGTTGAAAAACCACTTTTCGCACTTGTGTTAGTGTTGAAAAACCACTTTTCGCACTTGTGTTGGTGCAGGCAACCACTTTTGCACTTGTATTGGTGTGGAAAAACAACTTTTTGCACTTGTGTTAGTGTTGAAAAACCACTTTTCGCACTTGTGTTAGTGTTGAAAAACCACTTTTCGCACATGTGTTAGTGTTGAAAAACCACTTTTCGCACTTGTGTTGGTGCAGGAAACCACTTTTGCACTTGTATTAGTGTGGAAAAACCACTTTTCGCACTTGTGTTAGTGTTGAAAAACCACTTTTCGCACTTGTGTTAGTGTTGAAAAACCACTTTTCCCACTTGTGTTAGTGTTGAAAAACCACTTTTTGCACTTGTGTTGGTGCAGGAAAGCACTTTTGCACTTGTATTAGTGTGGAAAAAACACTTTTTGCACATGTGATAGTGTTGAAAACCCACTTTTCGCACACGTGTTGGTGCAGGAAACCACTTTTGCACTTGTATTAGTGTGGAAAAACCACTTTTCGCACTTGTGTTAGTGTTGAAAAACCACTTTTCGCACTTGTGTTATTGTTGAAAAACCACTTTTCGCACTTGTGTTGGTGCAGGAAACCACTTTTGCACTTGTATTAGTGTGGAAAAAGCACTTTTTGCACTTGTGATAGTGTTGAAAAACCACTTTTCGCACTTGTGTTAGTGTTGAAAAACCACTTTTCGCACTTGTGTTGGTGCAGGAAACCACTTTTGCACTTGTATTAGTGTGGAAAAACCACGTTTTGCACTTGTGTTAGTGTTGAAAAACCACTTTTCGCACTTGTGTTAGTGTTGAAAAACCACTTTTCGCACTTGTGTTGGTGCAGGAAACCACTTTTGCACTTGTATTAGTGTGGAAAAAACACTTTTTGCACTTGTGATAGTGTTGAAAAACCACTTTTCGCACTTGTGTTAGTGTTGAAAATCCACTTTTCGCACTTGTGTTGGTGCAGGAAACCACTTTTGCACTTGTATCAATGTGGAAAAAACACTTTTCGCAGTTGTGTTAGTGTTGAAAAACCACTTTTCGCACTTGTGTTAGTGTTGAAAAAACACTTTTCGCACTTGTGTTGGTGCAGGAAACCACTTTTGCACTTGTATTAGTGTGGATAAAACACTTTTTGCACTTGTGATAGTGTTGAAAAACCACTTTTCGCACTTGTGTTGGTGCAGGAAACCACTTTTGCACTTGTATTAGTGTGGAAAAACCACTTTTCGCACTTGTGTTAGTGTTGAAAAACCACTTTTCGCACTTGTGTTAGTGTTGAAAAACCACTTTTTGCACTTGTGTTAGTGTTGAAAAACCACTTTTCGCACTTGTGTTGGTGCAGGAAACCACTTTTGCACTTGTATTAGAGGGGAAAAAACACTTTTTGCACTTGTGATAGTGTTGAAAAACCACTTTTCGCACTTGTGTTAGTGTTGAAAAACCACTTTTCGCACTTGTGTTAGTGTTGAAAAACCACTTTTCGCACTTGTGTTGGTGCAGGAAACCACTTTTGCACTTGTATTAGTGTGAAAAAACCACTTTTCGCACTTGTGTTAGTGTTGAAAAACCACTTTTCGCACTTGTGTTAGTGTTGAAAAACCACTTTTCGCACTTGTGTTAGTGTTGAAAAACCACTTTTTGCACTTGTGTTGGTGCAGGCAACCACTTTTGCACTTGTATTAGTGTGGAAAAACAACTTTTTGCACTTGTGTTAGTGTTGAAAAACCACTTTTCGCACTTGTGTTAGTGTTGAAAAACGACTTTTCGCACATGTGTTAGTGTTGAAAAACCACTTTTCGCACTTGTGTTGGTGCAGGAAACCACTTTTGCACTTGTATTAGTGTGGAAAAACCACTTTTCGCACTTGTGTTAGTGTTGAAAAACCACTTTTCGCACTTGTGTTAGTGTTGAAAAACCACTTTTCGCACTTGTGTTAGTGTTGAAAAACCACTTTTCGCACTTGTGTTGGTGCAGGAAAGCACTTTTGCACTTGTATTAGTGTGGAAAAACCACTTTTCGCACTT
This sequence comes from Myxine glutinosa, assembly GCF_964187855.1. Classification (NCBI taxonomy): domain Eukaryota; kingdom Metazoa; phylum Chordata; class Myxini; order Myxiniformes; family Myxinidae; genus Myxine; species Myxine glutinosa. The sequence goes on along the minus strand of NW_027616489.1, from coordinate 174,019 downwards.
GTGTTAGTGTTGAAAAACCACTTTTCACACTTGTGTTAGTGTTGAAAAACCACTTTTCGCACTTGTGTTGGTGCAGGAAACCACTTTTGCACTTGTATTAGTGTGGAAAAAACACTTTTTGCACTTGTGATAGTGTTGAAAAACCACTTTTCGCACTTGTGTTAGTGTTGAAAAACCACTTTTCGCACTTGTGTTAGTGTTGAAAAACCACTTTTCGCACTTGTGTTAGTGTTGAAAAACCACTTTTCGCACTTGTGTTGGTGCAGGAAACCACTTTTGCACTTGTATTAGTGTGAAAAAACCACTTTTCGCACTTGTGTTAGTGTTGAAAAACCACTTTTCGCACTTGTGTTGGTGCAGGAAACCACTTTTGCACTTGTATTAGTGTGGAAAAACCACTTTTGCACTTGTATTAGTGTGGAAAAAACACTTTTTGCACTTGTGATAGTGTTGAAAAACCACTTTTCGCACTTGTGTTAGTGTTGAAAAACCACTTTTCGCACTTGTGTTGGTGCAGGAAACCACTTTTGCACTTGTATAAATGTGGAAAAAACACTTTTTGCACTTGTGTTAGTGTTGAAAAACCACTTTTCGCTGTTGTGTTAGTGTTGAAAAAACACTTTTCGCACTTGTGTTGGTGCAGGAAACCACTTTTGCACTTGTATTAGTGTGGAAAAAACACTTTTTGCACTTGTGATAGTGTTGAAAAACCACTTTTCGCACTTGTGTTAGTGTTGACAAACCACTTTTCGCACTTGTGTTGGTGCAGGAAACCACTTTTGCACTTGTATTAGTGTGGAAAAACCACTTTTCGCACTTGTGTTAGTGTTGAAAAACCACTTTTCGCACTTGTGTTAGTGTTGAAAAACCACTTTTTGCACTTGTGTTAGTGTTGAAAAACCACTTTTCGCACTTGTGTTGGTGCAGGAAACCACTTTTGCACTTGTATTAGTGTGGAAAAAACACTTTTTGCACTTGTGATAGTGTTGAAAAACCACTTTTCGCACTTGTGTTAGTGTTGAAAAACCACTTTTCGCACTTGTGTTAGTGTTGAAAAACCACTTTTCGCACTTGTGTTGGTGCAGGAAACCACTTTTGCACTTGTATTGGTGTGAAAAAACCACTTTTCGCACTTGTTTTAGTGTTGAAAAACCACTTTTCGCACTTGTGTTCGTGTTGAAAAACCACTTTTCGCACTTGTGTTAGTGTTGAAAAACCACTTTTCGCACTTGTGTTGGTGCAGGCAACCACTTTTGCACTTGTATTGGTGTGGAAAAACAACTTTTTGCACTTGTGTTAGTGTTGAAAAACCACTTTTCGCACTTGTGTTAGTGTTGAAAAACCACTTTTCGCACATGTGTTAGTGTTGAAAAACCACTTTTCGCACTTGTGTTGGTGCAGGAAACCACTTTTGCACTTGTATTAGTGTGGAAAAACCACTTTTCGCACTTGTGTTAGTGTTGAAAAACCACTTTTCGCACTTGTGTTAGTGTTGAAAAACCACTTTTCCCACTTGTGTTAGTGTTGAAAAACCACTTTTTGCACTTGTGTTGGTGCAGGAAAGCACTTTTGCACTTGTATTAGTGTGGAAAAAACACTTTTTGCACATGTGATAGTGTTGAAAAACCACTTTTCGCACACGTGTTGGTGCAGGAAACCACTTTTGCACTTGTATTAGTGTGGAAAAACCACTTTTCGCACTTGTGTTAGTGTTGAAAAACCACTTTTCGCACTTGTGTTATTGTTGAAAAACCACTTTTCGCACTTGTGTTGGTGCAGGAAACCACTTTTGCACTTGTATTAGTGTGGAAAAAGCACTTTTTGCACTTGTGATAGTGTTGAAAAACCACTTTTCGCACTTGTGTTAGTGTTGAAAAACCACTTTTCGCACTTGTGTTGGTGCAGGAAACCACTTTTGCACTTGTATTAGTGTGGAAAAACCACGTTTTGCACTTGTGTTAGTGTTGAAAAACCACTTTTCGCACTTGTGTTAGTGTTGAAAAACCACTTTTCGCACTTGTGTTGGTGCAGGAAACCACTTTTGCACTTGTATTAGTGTGGAAAAAACACTTTTTGCACTTGTGATAGTGTTGAAAAACCACTTTTCGCACTTGTGTTAGTGTTGAAAATCCACTTTTCGCACTTGTGTTGGTGCAGGAAACCACTTTTGCACTTGTATCAATGTGGAAAAAACACTTTTCGCAGTTGTGTTAGTGTTGAAAAACCACTTTTCGCACTTGTGTTAGTGTTGAAAAAACACTTTTCGCACTTGTGTTGGTGCAGGAAACCACTTTTGCACTTGTATTAGTGTGGATAAAACACTTTTTGCACTTGTGATAGTGTTGAAAAACCACTTTTCGCACTTGTGTTGGTGCAGGAAACCACTTTTGCACTTGTATTAGTGTGGAAAAACCACTTTTCGCACTTGTGTTAGTGTTGAAAAACCACTTTTCGCACTTGTGTTAGTGTTGAAAAACCACTTTTTGCACTTGTGTTAGTGTTGAAAAACCACTTTTCGCACTTGTGTTGGTGCAGGAAACCACTTTTGCACTTGTATTAGAGGGGAAAAAACACTTTTTGCACTTGTGATAGTGTTGAAAAACCACTTTTCGCACTTGTGTTAGTGTTGAAAAACCACTTTTCGCACTTGTGTTAGTGTTGAAAAACCACTTTTCGCACTTGTGTTGGTGCAGGAAACCACTTTTGCACTTGTATTAGTGTGAAAAAACCACTTTTCGCACTTGTGTTAGTGTTGAAAAACCACTTTTCGCACTTGTGTTAGTGTTGAAAAACCACTTTTCGCACTTGTGTTAGTGTTGAAAAACCACTTTTTGCACTTGTGTTGGTGCAGGCAACCACTTTTGCACTTGTATTAGTGTGGAAAAACAACTTTTTGCACTTGTGTTAGTGTTGAAAAACCACTTTTCGCACTTGTGTTAGTGTTGAAAAACGACTTTTCGCACATGTGTTAGTGTTGAAAAACCACTTTTCGCACTTGTGTTGGTGCAGGAAACCACTTTTGCACTTGTATTAGTGTGGAAAAACCACTTTTCGCACTTGTGTTAGTGTTGAAAAACCACTTTTCGCACTTGTGTTAGTGTTGAAAAACCACTTTTCGCACTTGTGTTAGTGTTGAAAAACCACTTTTCGCACTTGTGTTGGTGCAGGAAAGCACTTTTGCACTTGTATTAGTGTGGAAAAACCACTTTTCGCACTTGTGTTAGTGTTGAAAAACCACTTTTCACACTTGTGTTAGTGTTGAAAAACCACTTTTCGCACTTGTGTTGGTGCAGGAAACCACTTTTGCACTTGTATTAGTGTGGAAAAAACACTTTTTGCACTTGTGATAGTGTTGAAAAACCACTTTTCGCACTTGTGTTAGTGTTGAAAAACCACTTTTCGCACTTGTGTTAGTGTTGAAAAACCACTTTTCGCACTTGTGTTAGTGTTGAAAAACCACTTTTCGCACTTGTGTTGGTGCAGGAAACCACTTTTGCACTTGTATTAGTGTGAAAAAACCACTTTTCGCACTTGTGTTAGTGTTGAAAAACCACTTTTCGCACTTGTGATAGTGTTGAAAAACCACTTTTCGCACTTGTGTTAGTGTTGAAAAACCACTTTTCGCACTTGTGTTGGTGCAGGAAAGCACTTTTGCACTTGTATTAGTGTGGAAAAACCACTTTTCGCACTTGTGTTAGTGTTGAAAAACCACTTTTCACACTTGTGTTAGTGTTGAAAAACCACTTTTCGCACTTGTGTTGGTGCAGGAAAGCACTTTTGCACTTGTATTAGTGTGGAAAAAACACTTTTTGCACTTGTGATAGTGTTGAAAAACCACTTTTCGCACTTGTGTTAGTGTTGAAAAACCACTTTTCGCACTTGTGTTAGTGTTGAAAAACCACTTTTTGCACTTGTGTTGGTGCAGGCAACCACTTTTGCACTTGTATTAGTGTGGAAAAACAACTTTTTGCACTTGTGTTAGTGTTGAAAAACCACTTTTCGCACTTGTGTTAGTGTTGAAAAACGACTTTTCGCACATGTGTTAGTGTTGAAAAACGACTTTTCGCACTTGTGTTGGTGCAGGAAACCACATTTGCACTTGTATTAGTGTGGAAAAACCACTTTTCGCACTTGTGTTAGTGTTGAAAAACCACTTTTCGCACTTGTGTTAGTGTTGAAAAACCACTTTTCGCACTTGTGTTAGTGTTGAAAAACCACTTTTCGCACTTGTGTTGGTGCAGGAAACCACTTTTGCACTTGTATTAGTGTGGAAAAAACACTTTTTGCACTTGTGATAGTGTTGAAAAACCACTTTTCGCACTTGTGTTAGTGTTGAAAAACCACTTTTCGCACTTGTGTTGGTGCAGGAATCCACTTTTGCACTTGTATTAGTGTGGAAAAAACACTTTTCGCACTTGTGTTGGTGCAGGAAACCACTTTTGCACTTGTATTAGTGTGGAAAAAACACTTTTTGCACATGTGATAGTGTTGAAAAACCACTTTTCGCACATGTGTTGGTGCAGGAAACCACATTTGCACTTGTATTAGTGTGGAAAAACCACTTTTCGCACTTGTGTTAGTGTTGAAAAACCACTTTTCGCACTTGTGTTAGTGTTGAAAAACCACTTTTCGCACTTGTGTTAGTGTTGAAAAACCACTTTTCGCACTTGTGTTGGTGCAGGAAAGCACTTTTGCACTTGTATTAGTGTGGAAAAACCACTTTTCGCACTTGTGTTAGTGTTGAAAAACCACTTTTCACACTTGTGTTAGTGTTGAAAAACCACTTTTCGCACTTGTGTTAGTGTTGAAAAACCACTTTTTGCACTTGTGTTGGTGCAGGAAACCACATTTGCACTTGTATTAGTGTGGAAAAACAACTTTTTGCACTTGTGTTAGTGTTGAAAAACCACTTTTCGCACTTGTGTTAGTGTTGAAAAACCACTTTTCGCACTTGTGTTAGTGTTGAAAAACCACTTTTCGCACTTGTGTTGGTGCAGGAAAGCACTTTTGCACTTGTATTAGTGTGGATAAAACACTTTTTGCACTTGTGATAGTGTTGAAAAACCACTTTCCGCACTTGTGTTGGTGCAGGAAACCACTTTTGCACTTGTATTAGTGTGGAAAAACCACTTTTCGCACTTGTGTTAGTGTTGAAAAACCACTTTTCGCACTTGTGTTAGTGTTGAAAAACCACTTTTTGCACTTGTGTTAGTGTTGGAAAACCACTTTTCGCACTTGTTTTGGTGCAGGAAACCACTTTTGCACTTGTATTAGAGGGGAAAAAACACTTTTTGCACTTGTGATAGTGTTGAAAAACCACTTTTCGCACTTGTGTTAGTGTTGAAAAACCACTTTTCGCACTTGTGTTAGTGTTGAAAAACCACTTTTCGCACTTGTGTTGGTGCAGGAAACCACTTTTGCACTTGTATTAGTGTGAAAAAACCACTTTTCGCACTTGTGTTAGTGTTGAAAAACCACTTTTCGCACTTGTGTTAGTGTTGAAAAACCACTTTTCGCACTTGTGTTAGTGTTGAAAAACCACTTTTTGCACTTGTGTTGATGCAGGCAACCACTTTTGCACTTGTATTAGTGTGGAAAAACAACTTTTTGCACTTGTGTTAGTGTTGAAAAACCACTTTTCGCACTTGTGTTAGTGTTGAAAAACCACTTTTCGCACTTGTGTTGGTGCAGGAAAGCACTTTTGCACTTGTATTAGTGTGGAAAAACCACTTTTCGCACTTGTGTTAGTGTTGAAAAACCACTTTTCACACTTGTGTTAGTGTTGAAAAACCACTTTTCGCACTTGTGTTGGTGCAGGAAACCACTTTTGCACTTGTATTAGTGTGGAAAAAACACTTTTTGCACTTGTGATAGTGTTGAAAAACCACTTTTCGCACTTGTGTTAGTGTTGAAAAACCACTTTTCGCACTTGTGTTAGTGTTGAAAAACCACTTTTCGCACTTGTGTTGGTGCAGGAAACCACTTTTGCACTTGTATTAGTGTGAAAAAACCACTTTTCGCACTTGTGTTAGTGTTGAAAAACCGCTTTTCGCACTTGTGTTAGTGTTGAAAAACCACTTTTCGCACTTGTGTTAGTGTTGAAAAACCACTTTTTGCACTTGTGTTGGTGCAGGCAACCACTTTTGCACTTGTATTAGTGTGGAAAAACAACTTTTTGCACTTGTGTTAGTGTTGAAAAACCACTTTTCGCACTTGTGTTAGTGTTGAAAAACGACTTTTCGCACATGTGTTAGTGTTGAAAAACCACTTTTCGCACTTGTGTTGGTGCAGGAAACCACTTTTGCACTTGTATTAGTGTGGAAAAACCACTTTTCGCACTTGTGTTAGTGTTGAAAAACCACTTTTCGCACTTGTGTTAGTGTTGAAAAACCACTTTTCGCACTTGTGTTAGTGTTGAAAAACCACATTTCGCACTTGTGTTAGTGTTGAAAAACCACTTTTTGCACTTGTGTTGGTGCAGGAAAGCACTTTTGCACTTGTATTAGTGTGGAAAAACCACTTTTCGCACTTGTGTTAGTGTTGAAAAACCACTTTTCACACTTGTGTTAGTGTTGAAAAACCACTTTTCGCACTTGTGTTGGTGCAGGAAACCACTTTTGCACTTGTATTAGTGTGGAAAAAACACTTTTTGCACTTGTGATAGTGTTGAAAAACCACTTTTCGCACTTGTGTTAGTGTTGAAAAACCACTTTTCGCACTTGTGTTGGTGCAGGAAACCACTTTTGCACTTGTATTAGTGTGGAAAAAACACTTTTTGCACTTGTGATAGTGTTGAAAAACCACTTTTCGCACTTGTGTTAGTGTTGAAAAACCACTTTTCGCACTTGTGTTAGTGTTGAAAAACCACTTTTTGCACTTGTGTTGGTGCAGGCAACCACTTTTGCACTTGCATTAGTGTGGAAAAACAACTTTTTGCACTTGTGTTAGTGTTGAAAAACCACTTTTCGCACTTGTGTTAGTGTTGAAAAACGACTTTTCGCACATGTGTTAGTGTTGAAAAACGACTTTTCGCACTTGTGTTGGTGCAGGAAACCACATTTGCACTTGTATTAGTGTGGAAAAACCACTTTTCGCACTTGTGTTAGTGTTGAAAAACCACTTTTCGCACTTGTGTTAGTGTTGAAAAACCACTTTTCGCACTTGTGTTAGTGTTGAAAAACCACTTTTCGCACTTGTGTTGGTGCAGGAAAGCACTTTTGCACTTATATTAGTGTGGAAAAACCACTTTTCGCACTTGTGTTAGTGTTGAAAAACCACTTTTCACACTTGTGTTAGTGTTGAAAAACCACTTTTCGCACTTGTGTTGGTGCAGGAAACCACTTTTGCACTTGTATTAGTGTGGAAAAAACACTTTTTGCACTTGTGTTAGTGTTGAAAAACCACTTTTCGCACTTGTGTTAGTGTTGAAAAACCACTTTTTGCACTTGTGTTAGTGTTGAAAAACCACTTTTCGCACTTGTGTTGGTGCAGGAAACCACTTTTGCACTTGTATTAGAGGGGAAAAAACACTTTTTGCACTTGTGATAGTGTTGAAAAACCACTTTTCGCACTTGTGTTAGTGTTGAAAAACCACTTTTCGCACTTGTGTTAGTGTTGAAAAACCACTTTTCGCACTTGTGTTGGTGCAGGAAACCACTTTTGCACTTGTATTAGTGTGAAAAAACCACTTTTCGCACTTGTGTTAGTGTTGAAAAACCACTTTTCGCACTTGTGTTAGTGTTGAAAAACCACTTTTCGCACTTGTGTTAGTGTTGAAAAACCACTTTTTGCACTTGTGTTGGTGCAGGCAACCACTTTTGCACTTGTATTAGTGTGGAAAAACAACTTTTTGCACTTGTGTTAGTGTTGAAAAACCACTTTTCGCACTTGTGTTAGTGTTGAAAAACGACTTTTCGCACATGTGTTAGTGTTGAAAAACCACTTTTCGCACTTGTGTTGGTGCAGGAAACCACATTTGCACTTGTATTAGTGTGGAAAAACCACTTTTCACACTTGTGTTAGTGTTGAAAAACCACTTTTCGCACTTGTGTTAGTGTTGAAAAACCACTTTTCGCACTTGTGTTGGTGCAGGAAAGCACTTTTGCACTTATATTAGTGTGGAAAAACCACTTTTCGCACTTGTGTTGGTGCAGGAAACCACTTTTGCACTTGTATTAGTGTGAAAAAACCACTTTTCGCACTTGTGTTAGTGTTGAAAAACCACTTTTCGCACTTGTGATAGTGTTGAAAAACCACTTTTCGCACTTGTGTTAGTGTTGAAAAACCACTTTTCGCACTTGTGTTGGTGCAGGAAAGCACTTTTGCACTTGTATTAGTGTGGAAAAACCACTTTTCGCACTTGTGTTAGTGTTGAAAAACCACTTTTCACACTTGTGTTAGTGTTGAAAAACCACTTTTCGCACTTGTGTTGGTGCAGGAAAGCACTTTTGCACTTGTATTAGTGTGGAAAAAACACTTTTTGCACTTGTGATAGTGTTGAAAAACCACTTTTCGCACTTGTGTTAGTGTTGAAAAACCACTTTTCGCACTTGTGTTAGTGTTGAAAAACCACTTTTTGCACTTGTGTTGGTGCAGGCAACCACTTTTGCACTTGTATTAGTGTGGAAAAACAACTTTTTGCACTTGTGTTAGTGTTGAAAAACCACTTTTCGCACTTGTGTTAGTGTTGAAAAACGACTTTTCGCACATGTGTTAGTGTTGAAAAACGACTTTTCGCACTTGTGTTGGTGCAGGAAACCACATTTGCACTTGTATTAGTGTGGAAAAACCACTTTTCGCACTTGTGTTAGTGTTGAAAAACCACTTTTCGCACTTGTGTTAGTGTTGAAAAACCACTTTTCGCACTTGTGTTAGTGTTGAAAAACCACTTTTCGCACTTGTGTTGGTGCAGGAAACCACTTTTGCACTTGTATTAGTGTGGAAAAAACACTTTTTGCACTTGTGATAGTGTTGAAAAACCACTTTTCGCACTTGTGTTAGTGTTGAAAAACCACTTTTCGCACTTGTGTTGGTGCAGGAATCCACTTTTGCACTTGTATTAGTGTGGAAAAAACACTTTTCGCACTTGTGTTGGTGCAGGAAACCACTTTTGCACTTGTATTAGTGTGGAAAAAACACTTTTTGCACATGTGATAGTGTTGAAAAACCACTTTTCGCACATGTGTTGGTGCAGGAAACCACATTTGCACTTGTATTAGTGTGGAAAAACCACTTTTCGCACTTGTGTTAGTGTTGAAAAACCACTTTTCGCACTTGTGTTAGTGTTGAAAAACCACTTTTCGCACTTGTGTTAGTGTTGAAAAACCACTTTTCGCACTTGTGTTGGTGCAGGAAAGCACTTTTGCACTTGTATTAGTGTGGAAAAACCACTTTTCGCACTTGTGTTAGTGTTGAAAAACCACTTTTCACACTTGTGTTAGTGTTGAAAAACCACTTTTCGCACTTGTGTTAGTGTTGAAAAACCACTTTTTGCACTTGTGTTGGTGCAGGAAACCACATTTGCACTTGTATTAGTGTGGAAAAACAACTTTTTGCACTTGTGTTAGTGTTGAAAAACCACTTTTCGCACTTGTGTTAGTGTTGAAAAACCACTTTTCGCACTTGTGTTAGTGTTGAAAAACCACTTTTCGCACTTGTGTTGGTGCAGGAAAGCACTTTTGCACTTGTATTAGTGTGGATAAAACACTTTTTGCACTTGTGATAGTGTTGAAAAACCACTTTCCGCACTTGTGTTGGTGCAGGAAACCACTTTTGCACTTGTATTAGTGTGGAAAAACCACTTTTCGCACTTGTGTTAGTGTTGAAAAACCACTTTTCGCACTTGTGTTAGTGTTGAAAAACCACTTTTTGCACTTGTGTTAGTGTTGAAAAACCACTTTTCGCACTTGTTTTGGTGCAGGAAACCACTTTTGCACTTGTATTAGAGGGGAAAAAACACTTTTTGCACTTGTGATAGTGTTGAAAAACCACTTTTCGCACTTGTGTTAGTGTTGAAAAACCACTTTTCGCACTTGTGTTAGTGTTGAAAAACCACTTTTCGCACTTGTGTTGGTGCAGGAAACCACTTTTGCACTTGTATTAGTGTGAAAAAACCACTTTTCGCACTTGTGTTAGTGTTGAAAAACCACTTTTCGCACTTGTGTTAGTGTTGAAAAACCACTTTTCGCACTTGTGTTAGTGTTGAAAAACCACTTTTTGCACTTGTGTTGGTGCAGGCAACCACTTTTGCACTTGTATTAGTGTGGAAAAACAACTTTTTGCACTTGTGTTAGTGTTGAAAAACCACTTTTCGCACTTGTGTTAGTGTTGAAAAACCACTTTTCGCACTTGTGTTGGTGCAGGAAAGCACTTTTGCACTTGTATTAGTGTGGAAAAACCACTTTTCGCACTTGTGTTAGTGTTGAAAAACCACTTTTCACACTTGTGTTAGTGTTGAAAAACCACTTTTCGCACTTGTGTTGGTGCAGGAAACCACTTTTGCACTTGTATTAGTGTGGAAAAAACACTTTTTGCACTTGTGATAGTGTTGAAAAACCACTTTTCGCACTTGTGTTAGTGTTGAAAAACCACTTTTCGCACTTGTGTTAGTGTTGAAAAACCACTTTTCGCACTTGTGTTGGTGCAGGAAACCACTTTTGCACTTGTATTAGTGTGAAAAAACCACTTTTCGCACTTGTGTTAGTGTTGAAAAACCGCTTTTCGCACTTGTGTTAGTGTTGAAAAACCACTTTTCGCACTTGTGTTAGTGTTGAAAAACCACTTTTTGCACTTGTGTTGGTGCAGGCAACCACTTTTGCACTTGTATTAGTGTGGAAAAACAACTTTTTGCACTTGTGTTAGTGTTGAAAAACCACTTTTCGCACTTGTGTTAGTGTTGAAAAACGACTTTTCGCACATGTGTTAGTGTTGAAAAACCACTTTTCGCACTTGTGTTGGTGCAGGAAACCACTTTTGCACTTGTATTAGTGTGGAAAAACCACTTTTCGCACTTGTGTTAGTGTTGAAAAACCACTTTTCGCACTTGTGTTAGTGTTGAAAAACCACTTTTCGCACTTGTGTTAGTGTTGAAAAACCACATTTCGCACTTGTGTTAGTGTTGAAAAACCACTTTTTGCACTTGTGTTGGTGCAGGAAAGCACTTTTGCACTTGTATTAGTGTGGAAAAACCACTTTTCGCACTTGTGTTAGTGTTGAAAAACCACTTTTCACACTTGTGTTAGTGTTGAAAAACCACTTTTCGCACTTGTGTTGGTGCAGGAAACCACTTTTGCACTTGTATTAGTGTGGAAAAAACACTTTTTGCACTTGTGATAGTGTTGAAAAACCACTTTTCGCACTTGTGTTAGTGTTGAAAAACCACTTTTCGCACTTGTGTTGGTGCAGGAAACCACTTTTGCACTTGTATTAGTGTGGAAAAAACACTTTTTGCACTTGTGATAGTGTTGAAAAACCACTTTTCGCACTTGTGTTAGTGTTGAAAAACCACTTTTCGCACTTGTGTTAGTGTTGAAAAACCACTTTTTGCACTTGTGTTGGTGCAGGCAACCACTTTTGCACTTGCATTAGTGTGGAAAAACAACTTTTTGCACTTGTGTTAGTGTTGAAAAACCACTTTTCGCACTTGTGTTAGTGTTGAAAAACGACTTTTCGCACATGTGTTAGTGTTGAAAAACGACTTTTCGCACTTGTGTTGGTGCAGGAAACCACATTTGCACTTGTATTAGTGTGGAAAAACCACTTTTCGCACTTGTGTTAGTGTTGAAAAACCACTTTTCGCACTTGTGTTAGTGTTGAAAAACCACTTTTCGCACTTGTGTTAGTGTTGAAAAACCACTTTTCGCACTTGTGTTGGTGCAGGAAAGCACTTTTGCACTTATATTAGTGTGGAAAAACCACTTTTCGCACTTGTGTTAGTGTTGAAAAACCACTTTTCACACTTGTGTTAGTGTTGAAAAACCACTTTTCGCACTTGTGTTGGTGCAGGAAACCACTTTTGCACTTGTATTAGTGTGGAAAAAACACTTTTTGCACTTGTGTTAGTGTTGAAAAACCACTTTTCGCACTTGTGTTAGTGTTGAAAAACCACTTTTTGCACTTGTGTTAGTGTTGAAAAACCACTTTTCGCACTTGTGTTGGTGCAGGAAACCACTTTTGCACTTGTATTAGAGGGGAAAAAACACTTTTTGCACTTGTGATAGTGTTGAAAAACCACTTTTCGCACTTGTGTTAGTGTTGAAAAACCACTTTTCGCACTTGTGTTAGTGTTGAAAAACCACTTTTCGCACTTGTGTTGGTGCAGGAAACCACTTTTGCACTTGTATTAGTGTGAAAAAACCACTTTTCGCACTTGTGTTAGTGTTGAAAAACCACTTTTCGCACTTGTGTTAGTGTTGAAAAACCACTTTTCGCACTTGTGTTAGTGTTGAAAAACCACTTTTTGCACTTGTGTTGGTGCAGGCAACCACTTTTGCACTTGTATTAGTGTGGAAAAACAACTTTTTGCACTTGTGTTAGTGTTGAAAAACCACTTTTCGCACTTGTGTTAGTGTTGAAAAACGACTTTTCGCACATGTGTTAGTGTTGAAAAACCACTTTTCGCACTTGTGTTGGTGCAGGAAACCACATTTGCACTTGTATTAGTGTGGAAAAACCACTTTTCGCACTTGTGTTAGTGTTGAAAAACCACTTTTCGCACTTGTGTTAGTGTTGAAAAACCACTTTTCGCACTTGTGTTGGTGCAGGAAAGCACTTTTGCACTTATATTAGTGTGGAAAAACCACTTTTCGCACTTGTGTTAGTGTTGAAAAACCACTTTTCACACTTGTGTTGGTGTTGAAAAACCACTTTTCGCACTTGTGTTGGTGCAGGAAACCACTTTTGCACTTGTATTAGTGTGGAAAAAACACTTTTTGCACTTGTATTAGTGTGGAAAAACCACTTTTCGCACTTGTGTTAGTGTTGAAAAACCACTTTTCGCACTTGTGTTATTGTTGAAAAACCACTTTTCGCACTTGTGTTGGTGCAGGAAACCACTTTTGCACTTGTATTAGTGTGGAAAAAGCACTTTTTGCACTTGTGATAGTGTTGAAAAACCACTTTTCGCACTTGTGTTAGTGTTGAAAAACCACTTTTCGCACTTGTGTTGGTGCAGGAAACCACTTTTGCACTTGTATTAGTGTGGAAAAACCACGTTTTGCACTTGTGTTAGTGTTGAAAAACCACTTTTCGCACTTGTGTTAGTGTTGAAAAACCACTTTTCGCACTTGTGTTGGTGCAGGAAACCACTTTTGCACTTGTATTAGTGTGGAAAAAACACTTTTTGCACTTGTGATAGTGTTGAAAAACCACTTTTCGCACTTGTGTTAGTGTTGAAAATCCACTTTTCGCACTTGTGTTGGTGCAGGAAACCACTTTTGCACTTGTATCAATGTGGAAAAAACACTTTTCGCAGTTGTGTTAGTGTTGAAAAACCACTTTTCGCACTTGTGTTAGTGTTGAAAAAACACTTTTCGCACTTGTGTTGGTGCAGGAAACCACTTTTGCACTTGTATTAGTGTGGATAAAACACTTTTTGCACTTGTGATAGTGTTGAAAAACCACTTTTCGCACTTGTGTTGGTGCAGGAAACCACTTTTGCACTTGTATTAGTGTGGAAAAACCACTTTTCGCACTTGTGTTAGTGTTGAAAAACCACTTTTCGCACTTGTGTTAGTGTTGAAAAACCACTTTTTGCACTTGTGTTAGTGTTGAAAAACCACTTTTCGCACTTGTGTTGGTGCAGGAAACCACTTTTGCACTTGTATTAGAGGGGAAAAAACACTTTTTGCACTTGTGATAGTGTTGAAAAACCACTTTTCGCACTTGTGTTAGTGTTGAAAAACCACTTTTCGCACTTGTGTTAGTGTTGAAAAACCACTTTTCGCACTTGTGTTGGTGCAGGAAACCACTTTTGCACTTGTATTAGTGTGAAAAAACCACTTTTCGCACTTGTGTTAGTGTTGAAAAACCACTTTTCGCACTTGTGTTAGTGTTGAAAAACCACTTTTCGCACTTGTGTTAGTGTTGAAAAACCACTTTTTGCACTTGTGTTGGTGCAGGCAACCACTTTTGCACTTGTATTAGTGTGGAAAAACAACTTTTTGCACTTGTGTTAGTGTTGAAAAACCACTTTTCGCACTTGTGTTAGTGTTGAAAAACGACTTTTCGCACATGTGTTAGTGTTGAAAAACCACTTTTCGCACTTGTGTTGGTGCAGGAAACCACTTTTGCACTTGTATTAGTGTGGAAAAACCACTTTTCGCACTTGTGTTAGTGTTGAAAAACCACTTTTCGCACTTGTGTTAGTGTTGAAAAACCACTTTTCGCACTTGTGTTAGTGTTGAAAAACCACTTTTCGCACTTGTGTTGGTGCAGGAAAGCACTTTTGCACTTGTATTAGTGTGGAAAAACCACTTTTCGCACTTGTGTTAGTGTTGAAAAACCACTTTTCACACTTGTGTTAGTGTTGAAAAACCACTTTTCGCACTTGTGTTGGTGCAGGAAACCACTTTTGCACTTGTATTAGTGTGGAAAAAACACTTTTTGCACTTGTGATAGTGTTGAAAAACCACTTTTCGCACTTGTGTTAGTGTTGAAAAACCACTTTTCGCACTTGTGTTAGTGTTGAAAAACCACTTTTCGCACTTGTGTTGGTGCAGGAAACCACTTTTGCACTTGTATTAGTGTGAAAAAACCACTTTTCGCACTTGTGTTAGTGTTGAAAAACCACTTTTCGCACTTGTGATAGTGTTGAAAAACCACTTTTCGCACTTGTGTTAGTGTTGAAAAACCACTTTTCGCACTTGTGTTGGTGCAGGAAAGCACTTTTGCACTTGTATTAGTGTGGAAAAACCACTTTTCGCACTTGTGTTAGTGTTGAAAAACCACTTTTCACACTTGTGTTAGTGTTGAAAAACCACTTTTCGCACTTGTGTTGGTGCAGGAAAGCACTTTTGCACTTGTATTAGTGTGGAAAAAACACTTTTTGCACTTGTGATAGTGTTGAAAAACCACTTTTCGCACTTGTGTTAGTGTTGAAAAACCACTTTTCGCACTTGTGTTAGTGTTGAAAAACCACTTTTTGCACTTGTGTTGGTGCAGGCAACCACTTTTGCACTTGTATTAGTGTGGAAAAACAACTTTTTGCACTTGTGTTAGTGTTGAAAAACCACTTTTCGCACTTGTGTTAGTGTTGAAAAACGACTTTTCGCACATGTGTTAGTGTTGAAAAACGACTTTTCGCACTTGTGTTGGTGCAGGAAACCACATTTGCACTTGTATTAGTGTGGAAAAACCACTTTTCGCACTTGTGTTAGTGTTGAAAAACCACTTTTCGCACTTGTGTTAGTGTTGAAAAACCACTTTTCGCACTTGTGTTAGTGTTGAAAAACCACTTTTCGCACTTGTGTTGGTGCAGGAAACCACTTTTGCACTTGTATTAGTGTGGAAAAAACACTTTTTGCACTTGTGATAGTGTTGAAAAACCACTTTTCGCACTTGTGTTAGTGTTGAAAAACCACTTTTCGCACTTGTGTTGGTGCAGGAATCCACTTTTGCACTTGTATTAGTGTGGAAAAAACACTTTTCGCACTTGTGTTGGTGCAGGAAACCACTTTTGCACTTGTATTAGTGTGGAAAAAACACTTTTTGCACATGTGATAGTGTTGAAAAACCACTTTTCGCACATGTGTTGGTGCAGGAAACCACATTTGCACTTGTATTAGTGTGGAAAAACCACTTTTCGCACTTGTGTTAGTGTTGAAAAACCACTTTTCGCACTTGTGTTAGTGTTGAAAAACCACTTTTCGCACTTGTGTTAGTGTTGAAAAACCACTTTTCGCACTTGTGTTGGTGCAGGAAAGCACTTTTGCACTTGTATTAGTGTGGAAAAACCACTTTTCGCACTTGTGTTAGTGTTGAAAAACCACTTTTCACACTTGTGTTAGTGTTGAAAAACCACTTTTCGCACTTGTGTTAGTGTTGAAAAACCACTTTTTGCACTTGTGTTGGTGCAGGAAACCACATTTGCACTTGTATTAGTGTGGAAAAACAACTTTTTGCACTTGTGTTAGTGTTGAAAAACCACTTTTCGCACTTGTGTTAGTGTTGAAAAACCACTTTTCGCACTTGTGTTAGTGTTGAAAAACCACTTTTCGCACTTGTGTTGGTGCAGGAAAGCACTTTTGCACTTGTATTAGTGTGGATAAAACACTTTTTGCACTTGTGATAGTGTTGAAAAACCACTTTCCGCACTTGTGTTGGTGCAGGAAACCACTTTTGCACTTGTATTAGTGTGGAAAAACCACTTTTCGCACTTGTGTTAGTGTTGAAAAACCACTTTTCGCACTTGTGTTAGTGTTGAAAAACCACTTTTTGCACTTGTGTTAGTGTTGAAAAACCACTTTTCGCACTTGTTTTGGTGCAGGAAACCACTTTTGCACTTGTATTAGAGGGGAAAAAACACTTTTTGCACTTGTGATAGTGTTGAAAAACCACTTTTCGCACTTGTGTTAGTGTTGAAAAACCACTTTTCGCACTTGTGTTAGTGTTGAAAAACCACTTTTCGCACTTGTGTTGGTGCAGGAAACCACTTTTGCACTTGTATTAGTGTGAAAAAACCACTTTTCGCACTTGTGTTAGTGTTGAAAAACCACTTTTCGCACTTGTGTTAGTGTTGAAAAACCACTTTTCGCACTTGTGTTAGTGTTGAAAAACCACTTTTTGCACTTGTGTTGGTGCAGGCAACCACTTTTGCACTTGTATTAGTGTGGAAAAACAACTTTTTGCACTTGTGTTAGTGTTGAAAAACCACTTTTCGCACTTGTGTTAGTGTTGAAAAACCACTTTTCGCACTTGTGTTGGTGCAGGAAAGCACTTTTGCACTTGTATTAGTGTGGAAAAACCACTTTTCGCACTTGTGTTAGTGTTGAAAAACCACTTTTCACACTTGTGTTAGTGTTGAAAAACCACTTTTCGCACTTGTGTTGGTGCAGGAAACCACTTTTGCACTTGTATTAGTGTGGAAAAAACACTTTTTGCACTTGTGTTAGTGTTGAAAAACCACTTTTCGCACTTGTGTTAGTGTTGAAAAACCACTTTTCGCACTTGTGTTAGTGTTGAAAAACCACTTTTCGCACTTGTGTTGGTGCAGGAAACCACTTTTGCACTTGTATTAGTGTGAAAAAACCACTTTTCGCACTTGTGTTAGTGTTGAAAAACCGCTTTTCGCACTTGTGTTAGTGTTGAAAAACCACTTTTCGCACTTGTGTTAGTGTTGAAAAACCACTTTTTGCACTTGTGTTGGTGCAGGCAACCACTTTTGCACTTGTATTAGTGTGGAAAAACAACTTTTTGCACTTGTGTTAGTGTTGAAAAACCACTTTTCGCACTTGTGTTAGTGTTGAAAAACGACTTTTCGCACATGTGTTAGTGTTGAAAAACCACTTTTCGCACTTGTGTTGGTGCAGGAAACCACTTTTGCACTTGTATTAGTGTGGAAAAACCACTTTTCGCACTTGTGTTAGTGTTGAAAAACCACTTTTCGCACTTGTGTTAGTGTTGAAAAACCACTTTTCGCACTTGTGTTAGTGTTGAAAAACCACATTTCGCACTTGTGTTAGTGTTGAAAAACCACTTTTCGCACTTGTGTTGGTGCAGGAAAGCACTTTTGCACTTGTATTAGTGTGGAAAAACCACTTTTCGCACTTGTGTTAGTGTTGAAAAACCACTTTTCACACTTGTGTTAGTGTTGAAAAACCACTTTTCGCACTTGTGTTGGTGCAGGAAACCACTTTTGCACTTGTATTAGTGTGGAAAAAACACTTTTTGCACTTGTGATAGTGTTGAAAAACCACTTTTCGCACTTGTGTTAGTGTTGAAAAACCACTTTTCGCACTTGTGTTGGTGCAGGAAACCACTTTTGCACTTGTATTAGTGTGGAAAAAACACTTTTTGCACTTGTGATAGTGTTGAAAAACCACTTTTCGCACTTGTGTTAGTGTTGAAAAACCACTTTTCGCACTTGTGTTAGTGTTGAAAAACCACTTTTTGCACTTGTGTTGGTGCAGGCAACCACTTTTGCACTTGCATTAGTGTGGAAAAACAACTTTTTGCACTTGTGTTAGTGTTGAAAAACCACTTTTCGCACTTGTGTTAGTGTTGAAAAACGACTTTTCGCACATGTGTTAGTGTTGAAAAACGACTTTTCGCACTTGTGTTGGTGCAGGAAACCACATTTGCACTTGTATTAGTGTGGAAAAACCACTTTTCGCACTTGTGTTAGTGTTGAAAAACCACTTTTCGCACTTGTGTTAGTGTTGAAAAACCACTTTTCGCACTTGTGTTAGTGTTGAAAAACCACTTTTCGCACTTGTGTTGGTGCAGGAAAGCACTTTTGCACTTATATTAGTGTGGAAAAACCACTTTTCGCACTTGTGTTAGTGTTGAAAAACCACTTTTCACACTTGTGTTAGTGTTGAAAAACCACTTTTCGCACTTGTGTTGGTGCAGGAAACCACTTTTGCACTTGTATTAGTGTGGAAAAAACACTTTTTGCACTTGTGTTAGTGTTGAAAAACCACTTTTCGCACTTGTGTTAGTGTTGAAAAACCACTTTTTGCACTTGTGTTAGTGTTGAAAAACCACTTTTCGCACTTGTGTTGGTGCAGGAAACCACTTTTGCACTTGTATTAGAGGGGAAAAAACACTTTTTGCACTTGTGATAGTGTTGAAAAACCACTTTTCGCACTTGTGTTAGTGTTGAAAAACCACTTTTCGCACTTGTGTTAGTGTTGAAAAACCACTTTTCGCACTTGTGTTGGTGCAGGAAACCACTTTTGCACTTGTATTAGTGTGAAAAAACCACTTTTCGCACTTGTGTTAGTGTTGAAAAACCACTTTTCGCACTTGTGTTAGTGTTGAAAAACCACTTTTCGCACTTGTGTTAGTGTTGAAAAACCACTTTTTGCACTTGTGTTGGTGCAGGCAACCACTTTTGCACTTGTATTAGTGTGGAAAAACAACTTTTTGCACTTGTGTTAGTGTTGAAAAACCACTTTTCGCACTTGTGTTAGTGTTGAAAAACGACTTTTCGCACATGTGTTAGTGTTGAAAAACCACTTTTCGCACTTGTGTTGGTGCAGGAAACCACATTTGCACTTGTATTAGTGTGGAAAAACCACTTTTCGCACTTGTGTTAGTGTTGAAAAACCACTTTTCGCACTTGTGTTAGTGTTGAAAAACCACTTTTCGCACTTGTGTTGGTGCAGGAAAGCACTTTTGCACTTATATTAGTGTGGAAAAACCACTTTTCGCACTTGTGTTAGTGTTGAAAAACCACTTTTCACACTTGTGTTGGTGTTGAAAAACCACTTTTCGCACTTGTGTTGGTGCAGGAAACCACTTTTGCACTTGTATTAGTGTGGAAAAAACACTTTTTGCACTTGTGTTAGTGTTGAAAAACCACTTTTCGCACTTGTGTTAGTGTTGAAAAACCACTTTTTGCACTTGTGTTAGTGTTGAAAAACCACTTTTCGCACTTGTGTTGGTGCAGGAAACCACTTTTGCACTTGTATTAGAGGGGAAAAAACACTTTTTGCACTTGTGATAGTGTTGAAAAACCACTTTTCGCATTTGTGTTAGTGTTGAAAAACCACTTTTCGCACTTGTGTTAGTGTTGAAAAACCACTTTTCGCACTTGTGTTGGTGCAGGAAACCACTTTTGCACTTGTATTAGTGTGAAAAAACCACTTTTCGCACTTGTGTTAGTGTTGAAAAACCACTTTTCGCACTTGTGTTAGTGTTGAAAAACCACTTTTCGCACTTGTGTTAGTGTTGAAAAACCACTTTTTGCACTTGTGTTGGTGCAGGCAACCACTTTTGCACTTGTATTAGTGTGGAAAAACAACTTTTTGCACTTGTGTTAGTGTTGAAAAACCACTTTTCGTACTTGTGTTAGTGTTGAAAAATGACTTTTCGCACATGTGTTAGTGTTGAAAAACCACTTTTCGCACTTGTGTTGGTGCAGGAAACCACTTTTGCACTTGTATTAGTGTGGAAAAACCACTTTTCGCACTTGTGTTAGTGTTGAAAAACCACTTTTCGCACTTGTGTTAGTGTTGAAAAACCACTTTTCGCACTTGTGTTAGTGTTGAAAAACCACTTTTCGCACTTGTGTTGGTGCAGGAAAGCACTTTTGCACTTGTATTAGTGTGGAAAAACCACTTTTCGCACTTGTGTTAGTGTTGAAAAACCACTTTTCACACTTGTGTTAGTGTTGAAAAACCACTTTTCGCACTTGTGTTGGTGCAGGAAACCACTTTTGCACTTGTATTAGTGTGGAAAAAACACTTTTTGCACTTGTGATAGTGTTGAAAAACCACTTTTCGCACTTGTGTTAGTGTTGAAAAACCACTTTTCGCACTTGTGTTAGTGTTGAAAAACCACTTTTCGCACTTGTGTTGGTGCAGGAAACCACTTTTGCACTTGTATTAGTGTGAAAAAACCACTTTTCGCACTTGTGTTAGTGTTGAAAAACCACTTTTCGCACTTGTGTTAGTGTTGAAAAACCACTTTTCGCACTTGTGTTAGTGTTGAAAAACCACTTTTTGCACTTGTGTTGGTGCAGGCAACCACTTTTGCACTTGTATTAGTGTGGAAAAACAACTTTTTGCACTTGTGTTAGTGTTGAAAAACCACTTTTCGCACTTGTGTTAGTGTTGAAAAACGACTTTTCGCACATGTGTTAGTGTTGAAAAACCACTTTTCGCACTTGTGTTGGTGCAGGAAACCACTTTTGCACTTGTATTAGTGTGGAAAAACCACTTTTCGCACTTGTGTTAGTGTTGAAAAACCACTTTTCGCACTTGTGTTAGTGTTGAAAAACCACTTTTCGCACTTGTGTTAGTGTTGAAAAACCACTTTTCGCACTTGTGTTAGTGTTGAAAAACCACTTTTCGCACTTGTGTTGGTGCAGGAAAGCACTTTTGCACTTGTATTAGTGTGGAAAAACCACTTTTCGCACTTGTGTTAGTGTTGAAAAACCACTTTTCACACTTGTGTTAGTGTTGAAAAACCACTTTTCGCACTTGTGTTGGTGCAGGAAACCACTTTTGCACTTGTATTAGTGTGGAAAAAACACTTTTTGCACTTGTGATAGTGTTGAAAAACCACTTTTCGCACTTGTGTTAGTGTTGAAAAACCACTTTTCCCACTTGTGTTGGTGCAGGAAACCACTTTTGCACTTGTATTAGTGTGGAAAAAACACTTTTTGCACTTGTGATAGTGTTGAAAAACCACTTTTCGCACTTGTGTTAGTGTTGAAAAACCACTTTTCGCACTTGTGTTAGTGTTGAAAAACCACTTTTTGCACTTGTGTTGGTGCAGGCAACCACTTTTGCACTTGCATTAGTGTGGAAAAACAACTTTTTGCACTTGTGTTAGTGTTGAAAAACCACTTTTCGCACTTGTGTTAGTGTTGAAAAACGACTTTTCGCACATGTGTTAGTGTTGAAAAACGACTTTTCGCACTTGTGTTGGTGCAGGAAACCACATTTGCACTTGTATTAGTGTGGAAAAACCACTTTTCGCACTTGTGTTAGTGTTGAAAAACCACTTTTCGCACTTGTGTTAGTGTTGAAAAACCACTTTTCGCACTTGTGTTAGTGTTGAAAAACCACTTTTCGCACTTGTGTTGGTGCAGGAAAGCACTTTTGCACTTATATTAGTGTGGAAAAACCACTTTTCGCACTTGTGTTAGTGTTGAAAAACCACTTTTCACACTTGTGTTAGTGTTGAAAAACCACTTTTCGCACTTGTGTTGGTGCAGGAAACCACTTTTGCACTTGTATTAGTGTGGAAAAAACACTTTTTGCACTTGTGATAGTGTTGAAAAACCACTTTTCGCACTTGTGTTAGTGTTGAAAAACCACTTTTCGCACTTGTGTTGGTGCAGGAATCCACTTTTGCACTTGTATTAGTGTGGAAAAAACACTTTTCGCACTTGTGTTGGTGCAGGAAACCACTTTTGCACTTGTATTAGTGTGGAAAAAACACTTTTTGCACATGTGATAGTGTTGAAAAACCACTTTTCGCACATGTGTTGGTGCAGGAAACCACATTTGCACTTGTATTAGTGTTGAAAAACCACTTTTCGCACTTGTGTTAGTGTTGAAAAACCACTTTTCGCACTTGTGTTGGTGCAGGAAAGCACTTTTGCACTTGTATTAGTGTGGAAAAACCACTTTTCGCACTTGTGTTAGTGTTGAAAAACCACTTGTCACACTTGTGTTAGTGTTGAAAAACCACTTTTCGCACTTGTGTTGGTGCAGGAAACCACTTTTGCACTTGTATTAGTGTGGAAAAAACACTTTTTGCACTTGTGATAGTGTTGAAAAACCACTTTTCGCACTTGTGTTAGTGTTGAAAAACCACTTTTTGCACTTGTGTTGGTGCAGGAATCCACTTTTGCACTTGTATTAGTGTGGAAAAAACACTTTTCGCACTTGTGTTGGTGCAGGAAACCACTTTTGCACTTGTATTAGTGTGGAAAAAACACTTTTTGCACATGTGATAGTGTTGAAAAACCACTTTTCGCACATGTGTTGGTGCAGGAAACCACTTTTGCACTTGTATTAGTGTGGAAAAACCACTTTTCGCACTTGTGTTAGTGTTGAAAAACCACTTTTCGCACTTGTGTTATTGTTGAAAAACCACTTTTCGCACTTGTGTTGGTGCAGGAAACCACTTTTGCACTTGTATTAGTGTGGAAAAAGCACTTTTTGCACTTGTGATAGTGTTGAAAAACCACTTTTCGCACTTGTGTTAGTGTTGAAAAACCACTTTTCGCACTTGTGTTGGTGCAGGAAACCACTTTTGCACTTGCATTAGTGTGGAAAAACCACGTTTTGCACTTGTGTTAGTGTTGAAAAACCACTTTTCGCACTTGTGTTAGTGTTGAAAAACCACTTTTTGCACTTGTGTTGGTGCAGGAAACCACTTTTGCACTTGTATTATTGTGGAAAAAACACTTTTTGCACTTGTGATAGTGTTGAAAAACCACTTTTCGCACTTGTGTTAGTGTTGAAAATCCACTTTTCGCACTTGTGTTGGTGCAGGAAACCACTTTTGCACTTGTATAAATGTGGAAAAAACACTTTTCGCAGTTGTGTTAGTGTTGAAAAACCACTTTTTGCACTTGTGTTAGTGTTGAAAAAACACTTTTCGCACTTGTGTTGGTGCAGGAAACCACTTTTGCACTTGTATTAGTGTGGATAAAACACTTTTTGCACTTGTGATAGTGTTGAAAAACCACTTTTCGCACTTCTGTTGGTGCAGGAAACCACTTTTGCACTTGTATTAGTGTGGAAAAACCACTTTTCGCACTTGTGTTAGTGTTGAAAAACTACTTTTCGCACTTGTGTTAGTGTTGAAAAACCACTTTTTGCACTTGTGTTAGTGTTGAAAAACCACTTTTCGCACTTGTGTTTGTGCAGGAAACCACTTTTGCACTTGTATTAGAGGGGAAAAAACACTTTTTGCACTTGTGATAGTGTTGAAAAACCACTTTTCGCACTTGTGTTAGTGTTGAAAAACCACTTTTCGCACTTGTGTTAGTGTTGAAAAACCACTTTTCGCACTTGTGTTGGTGCAGGAAACCACTTTTGCACTTGTATTAGTGTGAAAAAACCACTTTTCGCACTTGTGTTAGTGTTGAAAAACCACTTTTCGCACTTGTGTTAGTGTTGAAAAACCACCTTTCGCACTTGTGTTAGTGTTGAAAATCCACTTTTCGCACTTGTGTTGGTGCAGGAAACCACTTTTGCACTTGTATTAGTGTGGAAAAAACACTTTTTGCACATGTGATAGTGTTGAAAAACCACTTTTCGCACATGTGTTGGTGCAGGAAACCACTTTTGCACTTGTATTAGTGTGGAAAAACCACTTTTCGCACTTGTGTTAGTGTTGAAAAACCACTTTTCGCACTTGTGTTAGTGTTGAAAAACCACTTTTCGCACTTGTGTTGGTGCAGGAAACCACTTTTGCACTTGTATTAGTGTGGAAAAAGCACTTTTTGCACTTGTGATAGTGTTGAAAAACCACTTTTCGCACTTGTGTTAGTGTTGAAAAACCACTTTTAGCACTTGTGTTAGTGTTGAAAAACCACTTTTCGCACTTGTGTTAGTGTTGAAAAACCACTTTTCGCACTTGTGTTAGTGTTGAAAAACCACTTTTTGCACTTGTGTTGGTGCAGGCAACCACTTTTGCACTTGTATTAGTGTGGAAAAACAACTTTTTGCACTTGTGTTAGTGTTGAAAAACCACTTTTCGCACTTGTGTTAGTGTTGAAAAACCACTTTTCGCACTTGTGTTAGTGTTGAAAAACCACTTTTCGCACTTGTGTTGGTGCAGGAAAGCACTTTTGCACTTGTATTAGTGTGGAAAAACCACTTTTCGCACTTGTGTTAGTGTTGAAAAACCACTTTTCACACTTGTGTTAGTGTTGAAAAACCACTTTTCGCACTTGTGTTGGTGCAGGAAACCACTTTTGCACTTGTATTAGTGTGGAAAAAACACTTTTTGCACTTGTGATAGTGTTGAAAAACCACTTTTCGCACTTGTGTTAGTGTTGAAAAACCACTTTTCGCACTTGTGTTGGTGCAGGAAACCACTTTTGCACTTGTATAAATGTGGAAAAAACACTTTTCGCAGTTGTGTTAGTGTTGAAAAACCACTTTTTGCACTTGTGTTAGTGTTGAAAAAACACTTTTCGCACTTGTGTTGGTGCAGGAAACCACTTTTGCACTTGTATTAGTGTGGCTAAAACACTTTTTGCACTTGTGATAGTGTTGAAAAACCACTTTTAGCACTTCTGTTGGTGCAGGAAACCACTTTTGCACTTGTATTAGTGTGGAAAAACCACTTTTTGCACTTGTGTTAGTGTTGAAAAACTACTTTTCGCACTTGTGTTAGTGTTGAAAAACCACTTTTTGCACTTGTGTTAGTGTTGAAAAACCACTTTTCGCACTTGTGTTTGTGCAGGAAACCACTTTTGCACTTGTATTAGAGGGGAAAAAACACTTTTTGCACTTGTGATAGTGTTGAAAAACCACTTTTCGCACTTGTGTTAGTGTTGAAAAACCACTTTTCGCACTTGTGTTAGTGTTGAAAAACCACTTTTCGCACTTGTGTTGGTGCAGGAAACCACTTTTGCACTTGTATTAGTGTGAAAAAACCACTTTTCGCACTTGTGTTAGTGTTGAAAAACCACTTTTCGCACTTGTGTTAGTGTTGAAAAACCACTTTTCGCACTTGTGTTAGTGTTGAAAATCCACTTTTCGCACTTGTGTTGGTGCAGGAAACCACTTTTGCACTTGTATTAGTGTGGAAAAAACACTTTTTGCACATGTGATAATGTTGAAAAACCACTTTTCGCACATGTGTTGGTGCAGGAAACCACTTTTGCACTTGTATTAGTGTGGAAAAACCACTTTTCGCACTTGTGTTAGTGTTGAAAAACCACTTTTCGCACTTGTGTTAGTGTTGAAAAACCACTTTTCGCACTTATGTTGGTGCAGGAAACCACTTTTGCACTTGTATTAGTGTGGAAAAAGCACTTTTTGCACTTGTGATAGTGTTGAAAAACCACTTTTCGCACTTGTGTTAGTGTTGAAAAACCACTTTTAGCACTTGTGTTAGTGTTGAAAAACCACTTTTCGCACTTGTGTTAGTGTTGAAAAACCACTTTTCGCACTTGTGTTAGTGTTGAAAAACCACTTTTTGCACTTGTGTTGGTGCAGGCAACCACTTTTGCACTTGTATTAGTGTGGAAAAACAACTTTTTGCACTTGTGTTAGTGTTGAAAAACCACTTTTCGCACTTGTGTTAGTGTTGAAAAACGACTTTTCGCACATGTGTTAGTGTTGAAAAACCACTTTTCGCACTTGTGTTGGTGCAGGAAACCACTTTTGCACTTGTATTAGTGTGGAAAAACCACTTTTCGCACTTGTGTTAGTGTTGAAAAACCACTTTTCGCACTTGTGTTAGTGTTGAAAAACCACTTTTCGCACTTGTGTTAGTGTTGAAAAACCACTTTTCGCACTTGTGTTGGTGCAGGAAAGCACTTTTGCACTTGTATTAGTGTGGAAAAACCACTTTTCGCACTTGTGTTAGTGTTGAAAAACCACTTTTCACACTTGTGTTAGTGTTGAAAAACCACTTTTCGCACTTGTGTTGGTGCAGGAAACCACTTTTGCACTTGTATTAGTGTGGAAAAACACTTTTTGCACTTGTGATAGTGTTGAAAAACCACTTTTCGCACTTGTGTTAGTGTTGAAAAACCACTTTTCGCACTTGTGTTAGTGTTGAAAAACCACTTTTCGCACTTGTGTTGGTGCAGGAAACCACTTTTGCACTTGTATTAGTGTGAAAAACCCACTTTTCGCACTTGTGTTAGTGTTGAAAAACCACTTTTCGCACTTGTGTTAGTGTTGAAAAACCACTTTTCGCACTTGTGTTAGTGTTGAAAAACCACTTTTTGCACTTGTGTTGGTGCAGGCAACCACTTTTGCACTTGTATTAGTGTGGAAAAACAACTTTTTGCACTTGTGTTAGTGTTGAAAAACCACTTTTCGCACTTGTGTTAGTGTTGAAAAACGACTTTTCGCACATGTGTTAGTGTTGAAAAACCACTTTTCGCACTTGTGTTGGTGCAGGAAACCACTTTTGCACTTGTATTAGTGTGGAAAAACCACTTTTCGCACTTGTGTTAGTGTTGAAAAACCACTTTTCTCACTTGTGTTAGTGTTGAAAAACCACTTTTCACATTTGTGTTAGTGTTGAAAAACCACTTTTCGCACTTGTGTTGGTGCAGGAAAGCACTTTTGCACTTGTATTAGTGTGGAAAAACCACTTTTCGCACTTGTGTTAGTGTTGAAAAACCACTTTTCACACTTGTGTTAGTGTTGAAAAACCACTTTTCGCACTTGTGTTGGTGCAGGAAACCACTTTTGCACTTGTATTAGTGTGGAAAAAACACTTTTTGCACTTGTGATAGTGTTGAAAAACCACTTTTCGCACTTGTGTTAGTGTTGAAAAACCACTTTTCGCACTTGTGTTGGTGCAGGAAACCACTTTTGCACTTGTATTAGTGTGGAAAAAACACTTTTTGCACTTGTGATAGTGTTGAAAAACCACTTTTCGCACTTGTGTTAGTGTTGAAAAACCACTTTTTGCACTTGTGTTGGTGCAGGCAACCACTTTTGCACTTGTATTAGTGTGGAAAAACAACTTTTTGCACTTGTGTTAGTGTTGAAAAACCACTTTTCGCACTTGTGTTAGTGTTGAAAAACGACTTTTCGCACATGTGTTAGTGTTGAAAAACGACTTTTCGCACTTGTGTTGGTGCAGGAAACCACATTTGCACTTGTATTAGTGTGGAAAAACCACTTTTCGCACTTGTGTTAGTGTTGAAAAACCACTTTTCGCACTTGTGTTAGTGTTGAAAAACCACTTTTCGCACTTGTGTTAGTGTTGAAAAACCACTTTTCGCACTTGTGTTGGTGCAGGAAAGCACTTTTGCACTTGTATTAGTGTGGAAAAACCACTTTTCGCACTTGTGTTAGTGTTGAAAAACCACTTTTCACACTTGTGTTAGTGTTGAAAAACCACTTTTCGCACTTGTGTTGGTGCAGGAAACCACTTTTGCACTTGTATTAGTGTGGAAAAAACACTTTTTGCACTTGTGATAGTGTTGAAAAACCACTTTTCGCACTTGTGTTAGTGTTGAAAAAACCACTTTTCGCACTTGTGTTGGTGCAGGAATCCACTATTGCACTTGTATTAGTGTGGAAAAAACACTTTTCGCACTTGTGTTGGTGCAGGAAACCACTTTTGCACTTGTATTAGTGTGGAAAAAACACTTTTTGCACATGTGATAGTGTTGAAAAAACCACTTTTCGCACATGTGTTGGTGCAGGAAACCACATTTGCACTTGTATTAGTGTTGAAAAACCACTTTTCGCACTTGTGTTAGTGTTGAAAAACCACTTTCTCGCACTTGTGTTAGTGTTGAAAAACCACTTTTCGCACTTGTGTTGGTGCAGGAATCCACTTTTGCACTTGTATTAGTGTGGAAAAAACACTTTTCGCACTTGTGTTGGTGCAGGCAACCACTTTTGCACTTGTATTAGTGTGGAAAAACAACTTTTTGCACTTGTGTTAGTGTTGAAAAACCACTTTTCGCACTTGTGTTAGTGTTGAAAAACGACTTTTCGCACATGTGTTAGTGTTGAAAAACCACTTTTCGCACTTGTGTTGGTGCAGGAAACCACTTTTGCACTTGTATTAGTGTGGAAAAACCACTTTTTGCACTTGTGTTAGTGTTGAAAAACCACTTTTCGCACTTGTGTTAGTGTTGAAAAACCACTTTTCGCACTTGTGTTAGTGTTGAAAAACCACTTTTCGCACTTGTGTTGGTGCAGGAAAGCACTTTTGCACTTGTATTAGTGTGGAAAAACCACTTTTCGCACTTGTGTTAGTGTTGAAAAACCACTTTTCACACTTGTGTTAGTGTTGAAAAACCACTTTTCGCACTTGTGTTGGTGCAGGAAACCACTTTTGCACTTGTATTAGTGTGGAAAAAACACTTTTTGCACTTGTGATAGTGTTGAAAAACCACTTTTCGCACTTGTGTTAGTGTTGAAAAACCACTTATCGCACTTGTGTTGGTGCAGGAAACCACTTTTGCACTTGTATAAATGTGGAAAAAACACTTTTCGCAGTTGTGTTAGTGTTGAAAAACCACTTTTTGCACTTGTGTTAGTGTTGAAAAAACACTTTTCGCACTTGTGTTGGTGCAGGAAACCACTTTTGCACTTGTATTAGTGTGGCTAAAACACTTTTTGCACTTGTGATAGTGTTGAAAAACCACTTTTTGCACTTCTGTTGGTGCAGGAAACCACTTTTGCACTTGTATTAGTGTGGAAAAACCACTTTTTGCACTTGTGTTAGTGTTGAAAAACTACTTTTCGCACTTGTGTTAGTGTTGAAAAACCACTTTTTGCACTTGTGTTAGTGTTGAAAAACCACTTTTCGCACTTGTGTTTGTGCAGGAAACCACTTTTGCACTTGTATTAGAGGGGAAAAAACACTTTTTGCACTTGTGATAGTGTTGAAAAAACACTTTTCGCACTTGTGTTAGTGTTGAAAAACCACTTTTCGCACTTGTGTTAGTGTTGAAAAACCACTTTTCGCACTTGTGTTGGTGCAGGAAACCACTTTTGCACTTGTATTAGTGTGAAAAAACCACTTTTCGCACTTGTGTTAGTGTTGAAAAACCACTTTTCGCACTTGTGTTAGTGTTGAAAAACCACTTTTCGCACTTGTGTTAGTGTTGAAAATCCACTTTTCGCACTTGTGTTGGTGCAGGAAACCACTTTTGCACTTGTATTAGTGTGGAAAAAACACTTTTTGCACATGTGATAATGTTGAAAAACCACTTTTCGCACATGTGTTGGTGCAGGAAACCACTTTTGCACTTGTATTAGTGTGGAAAAACCACTTTTCGCACTTGTGTTAGTGTTGAAAAACCACTTTTCGCACTTGTGTTAGTGTTGAAAAACCACTTTTTGCACTTATGTTGGTGCAGGAAACCACTTTTGCACTTGTATTAGTGTGGAAAAAGCACTTTTTGCACTTGTGATAGTGTTGAAAAACCACTTTTCGCACTTGTGTTAGTGTTGAAAAACCACTTTTAGCACTTGTGTTAGTGTTGAAAAACCACTTTTCGCACTTGTGTTAGTGTTGAAAAACCACTTTTTGCACTTGTGTTAGTGTTGAAAAACCACTTTTTGCACTTGTGTTGGTGCAGGCAACCACTTTTGCACTTGTATTAGTGTGGAAAAACAACTTTTTGCACTTGTGTTAGTGTTGAAAAACCACTTTTCGCACTTGTGTTAGTGTTGAAAAACCACTTTTCGCACATGTGTTAGTGTTGAAAAACCACTTTTCGCACTTGTGTTGGTGCAGGAAACCACTTTTGCACTTGTATTAGTGTGGAAAAACCACTTTTCGCACTTGTGTTAGTGTTGAAAAACCACTTTTCGCACTTGTGTTAGTGTTGAAAAACCACTTTTCGCACTTGTGTTAGTGTTGAAAAACCACTTTTCGCACTTGTGTTGGTGCAGGAAAGCACTTTTGCACTTGTATTAGTGTGGAAAAACCACTTTTCGCACTTGTGTTAGTGTTGAAAAACCACTTTTCACACTTGTGTTAGTGTTGAAAAACCACTTTTCGCACTTGTGTTGGTGCAGGAAACCACTTTTGCACTTGTATTAGTGTGGAAAAAACACTTTTTGCACTTGTGATAGTGTTGAAAAACCACTTTTCGCACTTGTGTTAGTGTTGAAAAACCACTTTTCGCACTTGTGTTAGTGTTGAAAAACCACTTTTCGCACCTGTGTTGGTGCAGGAAACCACTTTTGCACTTGTATTAGTGTGAAAAAACCACTTTTCGCACTTGTGTTAGTGTTGAAAAACCACTTTTCGCACTTGTGTTAGTGTTGAAAAACCACTTTTCGCACTTGTGTTAGTGTTGAAAAACCACTTTTTGCACTTGTGTTGGTGCAGGCAACCACTTTTGCACTTGTATTAGTGTGGAAAAACAACTTTTTGCACTTGTGTTAGTGTTGAAAAACCACTTTTCGCACTTGTGTTAGTGTTGAAAAACGACTTTTCGCACATGTGTTAGTGTTGAAAAACCACTTTTCGCACTTGTGTTGGTGCAGGAAACCACTTTTGCACTTTTATTAGTGTGGAAAAACCACTTTTCGCACTTGTGTTAGTGTTGAAAAACCACTTTTCTCACTTGTGTTAGTGTTGAAAAACCACTTTTCACATTTGTGTTAGTGTTGAAAAACCACTTTTCGCACTTGTGTTGGTGCAGGAAAGCACTTTTGCACTTGTATTAGTGTGGAAAAACCACTTTTCGCACTTGTGTTAGTGTTGAAAAACCACTTTTCACACTTGTGTTAGTGTTGAAAAACCACTTTTCGCACTTGTGTTGGTGCAGGAAACCACTTTTGCACTTGTATTAGTGTGGAAAAAACACTTTTTGCACTTGTGATAGTGTTGAAAAACCACTTTTCGCACTTGTGTTAGTGTTGAAAAACCACTTTTCGCACTTGTGTTGGTGCAGGAAACCACTTTTGCACTTGTATTAGTGTGGAAAAAACACTTTTTGCACTTGTGATAGTGTTGAAAAACCACTTTTCGCACTTGTGTTAGTGTTGAAAAACCACTTTTTGCACTTGTGTTGGTGCAGGCAACCACTTTTGCACTTGTATTAGTGTGGAAAAACAACTTTTTGCACTTGTGTTAGTGTTGAAAAACCACTTTTCGCACTTGTGTTAGTGTTGAAAAACGACTTTTCGCACATGTGTTAGTGTTGAAAAACGACTTTTCGCACTTGTGTTGGTGCAGGAAACCACATTTGCACTTGTATTAGTGTGGAAAAACCACTTTTCGCACTTGTGTTAGTGTTGAAAAACCACTTTTCGCACTTGTGTTAGTGTTGAAAAACCACTTTTCGCACTTGTGTTAGTGTTGAAAAACCACTTTTCGCACTTGTGTTGGTGCAGGAAAGCACTTTTGCACTTGTATTAGTGTGGAAAAACCACTTTTCGCACTTGTGTTAGTGTTGAAAAACCACTTTTCACACTTGTGTTAGTGTTGAAAAACCACTTTTCGCACTTGTGTTGGTGCAGGAAACCACTTTTGCACTTGTATTAGTGTGGAAAAAACACTTTTTGCACTTGTGATAGTGTTGAAAAACCACTTTTCGCACTTGTGTTAGTGTTGAAAAACCACTTTTCGCACTTGTGTTGGTGCAGGAATCCACTATTGCACTTGTATTAGTGTGGAAAAAACACTTTTCGCACTTGTGTTGGTGCAGGAAACCACTTTTGCACTTGTATTAGTGTGGAAAAAACACTTTTTGCACATGTGATAGTGTTGAAAAACCACTTTTCGCACATGTGTTGGTGCAGGAAACCACATTTGCACTTGTATTAGTGTTGAAAAACCACTTTTCGCACTTGTGTTAGTGTTGAAAAACCACTTTTCGCACTTGTGTTAGTGTTGAAAAACCACTTTTCGCACTTGTGTTGGTGCAGGAAAGCACTTTTGCACTTGTATTAGTGTGGAAAAAACCACTTTTCGCACTTGTGTTAGTGTTGAAAAACCACTTTTCACACTTGTGTTAGTGTTGCAAAACCACTTTTCGCACTTGTGTTGGTGCAGGAAACCACTTTTGCACTTGTATTAGTGTGGAAAAAACACTTTTTGCAGTTGTGATAGTGTTGAAAAACCACTTTCTCGCACTTGTGTTAGTGTTGAAAAACCACTTTTCGCACTTGTGTTGGTGCAGGAATCCACTTTTGCACTTGTATTAGTGTGGAAAAAACACTTTTCGCACTTGTGTTGGTGCAGGAAACCACTTTTGCACTTGTATTAGTGTGGAAAAAACACTTTTTGCACATGTGATAGTGTTGAAAAACCACTTTTCGCACATGTGTTGGTGCACGAAACCACTTTTGCACTTGTATTAGTGTGGAAAAACCACTTTTCGCACTTGTGTTAGTGTTGAAAAACCACTTTTCGCACTTGTGTTATTGTTGAAAAACCACTTTTCGCACTTGTGTTGGTGCAGGAAACCACTTTTGCACTTGTATTAGTGTGGAAAAAGCACTTTTTGCACTTGTGATAGTGTTGAAAAACCACTTTTCGCACTTGTGTTAGTGTTGAAAAACCACTTTTCGCACTTGTGTTGGTGCAGGAAACCACTTTTGCACTTGCATTAGTGTGGAAAAACCACGTTTTGCACTTGTGTTAGTGTTGAAAAACCACTTTTCGCACTTGTGTTAGTGTTGAAAAACCACTTTTTGCATTTGTGTTGGTGCAGGAAACCACTTTTGCACTTGTATTAGTGTGGAAAAAAACACTTTTTGCACTTGTGATAGTGTTGAAAAACCACTTTTCGCACTTGTGTTAGTGTTGAAAATCCACTTTTCGCACTTGTGTTGGTGCAGGAAACCACTTTTGCACTTGTATAAATGTGGAAAAAACACTTTTCGCAGTTGTGTTAGTGTTGAAAAACCACTTTTTGCACTTGTGTTAGTGTTGAAAAAACACTTTTCGCACTTGTGTTGGTGCAGGAAACCACTTTTGCACTTGTATTAGTGTGGATAAAACACTTTTTGCACTTGTGATAGTGTTGAAAAACCACTTTTCGCACTTCTGTTGGTGCAGGAAACCACTTTTGCACTTGTATTAGTGTGGAAAAACCACTTTTCGCACTTGTGTTAGTGTTGAAAAACTACTTTTCGCACTTGTGTTAGTGTTGAAAAACCACTTTTTGCACTTGTGTTAGTGTTGAAAAACCACTTTTCGCACTTGTGTTTGTGCAGGAAACCACTTTTGCACTTGTATTAGAGGGGAAAAAACACTTTTTGCACTTGTGATAGTGTTGAAAAACCACTTTTCGCACTTGTGTTAGTGTTGAAAAACCACTTTTCGCACTTGTGTTAGTGTTGAAAAACCACTTTTCGCACTTGTGTTGGTGCAGGAAACCACTTTTGCACTTGTATTAGTGTGAAAAAACCACTTTTCGCACTTGTGTTAGTGTTGAAAAACCACTTTTCGCACTTGTGTTAGTGTTGAAAAACCACTTTTCGCACTTGTGTTAGTGTTGAAAATCCACTTTTCGCACTTGTGTTGGTGCAGGAAACCACTTTTGCACTTGTATTAGTGTGGAAAAAACACTTTTTGCACATGTGATAGTGTTGAAAAACCACTTTTCGCACATGTGTTGGTGCAGGAAACCACTTTTGCACTTGTATTAGTGTGGAAAAACCACTTTTCGCACTTGTGTTAGTGTTGAAAAACCACTTTTCGCACTTGTGTTAGTGTTGAAAAACCACTTTTCGCACTTGTGTTGGTGCAGGAAACCACTTTTGCACTTGTATTAGTGTGGAAAAAGCACTTTTTGCACTTGTGATAGTGTTGAAAAACCACTTTCCGCACTTGTGTTAGTGTTGAAAAACCACTTTTAGCACTTGTGTTGGTGCAGGAAACCACTTTTGCACTTGTAATAGTGTGGAAAAACCACGTTTTGCACTTGTGTTAGTGTTGAAAAACCACTTTTCGCACTTGTGTTAGTGTTGAAAAACCACTTTTCACACTTGTGTTGGTGCAGGAAACCACTTTTGCACTTGTATTAGTGTGGAAAAAACACTTTTTGCACTTGTGATAGTGTTGAAAAACCACTTTTCGCACTTGTGTTAGTGTTGAAAAACCACTTTTCGCGCTTGTGTTGGTGCAGGAAACCACTTTTGCACTTGTATAAATGTGGAAAAAACACTTTTCGCACTTGTGTTAGTGTTGAAAAACCACTTTTCGCTCTTGTGTTAGTGTTGAAAAAACACTTTTCGCACTTGTGTTGGTGCAGGAAACCACTTTTGCACTTGTATTAGTGTGGAAAAAACACTTTTTGCACTTGTGATAGTGTTGAAAAACCACTTTTCGCACTTGTGTTAGTGTTGACAAACCACTTTTCGCACTTGTGTTGGTGCAGGAAACCACTTTTGCACTTGTATTAGTGTGGAAAAAACACTTTTCGCACTTGTGTTAGTGTTGAAAAACCACTTTTCGCACTTGTGTTAGTGTTGAAAAACCACTTTTTGCACTTGTGTTAGTGTTGAAAAACCACTTTTCGCACTTGTGTTGGTGCAGGAAACCACTTTTGCACTTGTATTAGTGTGGAAAAAACACTTTTTGCACTTGTGATAGTGTTGAGAAACCACTTTTCGCACTTGTGTTAGTGTTGAAAAACCACTTTTCGCACTTGTCTTAGTGTTGAAAAACCACTTTTCGCACTTGTGTTGGTGCAGGAAACCACTTTTGCACTTGTATTAGTGTGAAAAAACCACTTTTCGCACATGTGTTAGTGTTGAAAAACCACTTTTCGCACTTGTGTTCATGTTGAAAAACCACTTTTCGCACTTGTGTTAGTGTTGAAAAACCACTTTTCGCACTTGTGTTGGTGCAGGCAACCACTTTTGCACTTGTATTGGTGTGGAAAAACAACTTTTTGCACTTGTGTTAGTGTTGAAAAACCACTTTTCGCACTTGTGTTAGTGTTGAAAAACCACTTTTCGCACATGTGTTAGTGTTGAAAAACCACTTTTCGCACTTGTGTTGGTGCAGGAAACCACTTTTGCACTTGTATTAGTGTGGAAAAACCACTTTTCGCACTTGTGTTAGTGTTGAAAAACCACTTTTCGCACTTGTGTTAGTGTTGAAAAACCACTTTTCGCACTTGTGTTAGTGTTGAAAAACCACTTTTCGCACTTGTGTTGGTGCAGGAAAGCACTTTTGCACTTGTATTAGTGTGGAAAAACCACTTTTCGCACTTGTGTTAGTGTTGAAAAACCACTTTTTGCACTTGTGTTAGTGTTGAAAAACCACTTTTTCGCACTTGTGTTAGTGTTGAAAATCCACTTTTCGCACTTGTGTTGGTGCAGGAAACCACTTTTGCACTTGTATTAGTGTGGAAAAAACACTTTTTGCACATGTGATAGTGTTGAAAAACCACTTTTCGCACATGTGTTGGTGCAGGAAACCACTTTTGCACTTGTATTAGTGTGGAAAAACCACTTTTCGCACTTGTGTTAGTGTTGAAAAACCACTTTTCGCACTTGTGTTATTGTTGAAAAACCACTTTTCGCACTTGTGTTGGTGCAGGAAACCACTTTTGCACTTGTATTAGTGTGGAAAAAGCACTTTTTGCACTTGTGATAGTGTTGAAAAACCACTTTTCGCACTTGTGTTAGTGTTGAAAAACCACTTTTCGCACTTGTGTTGGTGCAGGAAACCACTTTTGCACTTGTATTAGTGTGGAAAAACCACGTTTTGCACTTGTGTTAGTGTTGAAAAACCACTTTTCGCACTTGTGTTAGTGTTGAAAAACCACTTTTCGCACTTGTGTTGGTGCAGGAAACCACTTTTGCACTTGTATTAGTGTGGAAAAAACACTTTTTGCACTTGTGATAGTGTTGAAAAACCACTTTTCGCACTTGTGTTAGTGTTGAAAATCCACTTTTCGCACTTGTGTTGGTGCAGGAAACCACTTTTGCACTTGTATAAATGTGGAAAAAACACTTTTCGCAGTTGTGTTAGTGTTGAAAAACCACTTTTCGCACTTGTGTTAGTGTTGAAAAAACACTTTTCGCACTTGTGTTGGTGCAGGAAACCACTTTTGCACTTGTATTAGTGTGGCTAAAACACTTTTTGCACTTGTGATAGTGTTGAAAAACCACTTTTCGCACTTGTGTTGGTGCAGGAAACCACTTTTGCACTTGTATTAGTGTGGAAAAACTACTTTTCGCACTTGTGTTAGTGTTGAAAAACCACTTTTCGCACTTGTGTTAGTGTTGAAAAACCACTTTTTGCACTTGTGTTAGTGTTGAAAAACCACTTTTCGCACTTGTGTTGGTGCAGGAAACCACTTTTGCACTTGTATTAGAGGGGAAAAAACACTTTTTGCACTTGTGATAGTGTTGAAAAACCACTTTTCGCACTTGTGTTAGTGTTGAAAAACCACTTTTCGCACTTGTGTTAGTGTTGAAAAACCACTTTTTGCACTTGTGTTGGTGCAGGAAACCACTTTTGCACTTGTATTAGTGTGAAAAAACCACTTTTCGCACTTGTGTTAGTGTTGAAAAACCACTTTTCGCACTTGTGTTAGTGTTGAAAAACCACTTTTCGCACTTGTGTTAGTGTTGAAAAACCACTTTTTGCACTTGTGTTGGTGCAGGCAACCACTTTTGCACTTGTATTAGTGTGGAAAAACAACTTTTTGCACTTGTGTTAGTGTTGAAAAACCACTTTTCGCACTTGTGTTAGTGTTGAAAAACGACTTTTCGCACATGTGTTAGTGTTGAAAAACCACTTTTCGCACTTGTGTTGGTGCAGGAAACCACTTTTGCACTTGTATTAGTGTGGAAAAAACACTTTTTGCACTTGTGATAGTGTTGAAAAACCACTTTTCGCACTTGTGTTAGTGTTGAAAAAACACTTTTCGCACTTGTGTTGGTGCAGGAAACCACTTTTGCACTTGTATTAGTGTGGATAAAACACTTTTTGCACTTGTGATAGTGTTGAAAAACCACTTTTCGCACTTCTGTTGGTGCAGGAAACCACTTTTGCACTTGTATTAGTGTGGAAAAACCACTTTTCGCACTTGTGTTAGTGTTGAAAAACTACTTTTCGCACTTGTGTTAGTGTTGAAAAACCACTTTTTGCACTTGTGTTAGTGTTGAAAAACCACTTTTTGCACTTGTGTTTGTGCAGGAAACCACTTTTGCACTTGTATTAGAAGGGAAAAAACACTTTTTGCACTTGTGATAGTGTTGAAAAACCACTTTTCGCACTTGTGTTAGTGTTGAAAAACCACTTTTCGCACTTGTGTTAGTGTTGAAAAACCACTTTTCGCACTTGTGTTGGTGCAGGAAACCACTTTTGCACTTGTATTAGTGTGAAAAAACCACTTTTCGCACTTGTGTTAGTGTTGAAAAACCACTTTTCGCACTTGTGTTAGTGTTGAAAAACCACTTTTCGCACTTGTGTTAGTGTTGAAAATCCACTTTTCGCACTTCTGTTGGTGCAGGAAACCACTTTTGCACTTGTATTAGTGTGGAAAAAACACTTTTTGCACATGTGATAGTGTTGAAAAACCACTTTTCGCACATGTGTTGGTGCAGGAAACCACTTTTGCACTTGTATTAGTGTGGAAAAACCACTTTTCGCACTTGTGTTAGTGTTGAAAAACCACTTTTCACACTTGTGTTAGTGTTGAAAAACCACTTTTCGCACTTGTGTTGGTGCAGGAAACCACTTTTGCACTTGTATTAGTGTGGAAAAAGCACTTTTTGCACTTGTGATAGTGTTGAAAAACCACTTTTCGCACTTGTGTTAGTGTTGAAAAACCACTTTTAGCACTTGTGTTGGTGCAGGAAACCACTTTTGCACTTGTAATAGTGTGGAAAAAGCACTTTTTGCACTTGTGATAGTGTTGAAAAACCACTTTGCGCACTTGTGTTAGTGTTGAAAAACCACTTTTAGCACTTGTGTTGGTGCAGGAAACCACTTTTGCACTTGTAATAGTGTGGAAAAACCACGTTTTGCACTTGTGTTAGTGTTTAAAAACCACTTTTCGCACTTGTGTTAGTGTTGAAAAACCACTTTTCACACTTGTGTTGGTGCAGGAAACCACTTTTGCACTTGTATTAGTGTGGAAAAAACACTTTTTGCACTTGTGATAGTGTTGAAAAACCACTTTTCGCACTTGTGTTAGTGTTGAAAAACCACTTTTCGCGCTTGTGTTGGTGCAGGAAACCACTTTTGCACTTGTATAAATGTGGAAAAAACACTTTTCGCACTTGTGTTAGTGTTGAAAAACCACTTTTCGCTCTTGTGTTAGTGTTGAAAAAACACTTTTCGCACTTGTGTTGGTGCAGGAAACCACTTTTGCACTTGTATTAGTGTGGAAAAAACACTTTTTGCACTTGTGATAGTGTTGAAAAACCACTTTTCGCACTTGTGTTAGTGTTGACAAACCACTTTTTGCACTTGTGTTGGTGCAGGAAACCACTTTTGCACTTGTATTAGTGTGGAAAAAACACTTTTCGCACTTGTGTTAGTGTTGAAAAACCACTTTTCGCACTTGTGTTAGTGTTGAAAAACCACTTTTTGCACTTGTGTTAGTGTTGAAAAACCACTTTTCGCACTTGTGTTGGTGCAGGAAACCACTTTTGCACTTGTATTAGTGTGGAAAAAACACTTTTTGCACTTGTGATAGTGTTGAAAAACCACTTTTCGCACTTGTGTTAGTGTTGAAAAACCACTTTTCGCACTTGTGTTAGTGTTGAAAAACCACTTTTCGCACTTGTGTTGGTGCAGGAAACCACTTTTGCACTTGTATTAGTGTGAAAAAACCACTTTTCGCACATGTGTTAGTGTTGAAAAACCACTTTTCGCACTTGTGTTCATGTTGAAAAACCACTTTTCGCACTTGTGTTAGTGTTGAAAAACCACTTTTCGCACTTGTGTTGGTGCAGGCAACCACTTTTGCACTTGTATTGGTGTGGAAAAACAACTTTTTGCACTTGTGTTAGTGTTGAAAAAC
This sequence comes from Myxine glutinosa, assembly GCF_964187855.1. Classification (NCBI taxonomy): domain Eukaryota; kingdom Metazoa; phylum Chordata; class Myxini; order Myxiniformes; family Myxinidae; genus Myxine; species Myxine glutinosa. The sequence continues at coordinate 134,724 of NW_027616489.1, read as the reverse complement.
CACTTTTCGCACTTGTGTTAGTGTTGAAAAACCACTTTTCGCACATGTGTTAGTGTTGAAAAACCACTTTTCGCACTTGTGTTGGTGCAGGAAACCACTTTTGCACTTGTATTAGTGTGGAAAAACCACTTTTCGCACTTGTGTTAGTGTTGAAAAACCACTTTTCGCACTTGTGTTAGTGTTGAAAAACCACTTTTCGCACTTGTGTTAGTGTTGAAAAACCACTTTTCGCACTTGTGTTGGTGCAGGAAAGCACTTTTGCACTTGTATTAGTGTGGAAAAACCACTTTTCGCATTTGTGTTAGTGTTGAAAAACCACTTTTCGCACTTGTGTTAGTGTTGAAAAACCACTTTTCGCACTTGTGTTAGTGTTGAAAATCCACTTTTCGCACTTGTGTTGGTGCAGGAAACCACTTTTGCACTTGTATTAGTGTGGAACAAACACTTTTTGCACATGTGATAGTGTTGAAAAACCACTTTTCGCACATGTGTTGGTGCAGGAAACCACTTTTGCACTTGTATTAGTGTGGAAAAACCACTTTTCGCACTTGTGTTAGTGTTGAAAAACCACTTTTCGCACTTGTGTTATTGTTGAAAAACCACTTTTCGCACTTGTGTTGGTGCAGGAAACCACTTTTGCACTTGTATTAGTGTGGAAAAAGCACTTTTTGCACTTGTGATAGTGTTGAAAAACCACTTTTCGCACTTGTGTTAGTGTTGAAAAACCACTTTTCGCACTTGTGTTGGTGCAGGAAACCACTTTTGCACTTGTATTAGTGTGGAAAAACCACGTTTTGCACTTGTGTTAGTGTTGAAAAACCACTTTTCGCACTTGTGTTAGTGTTGAAAAACCACTTTTCGCACTTGTGTTGGTGCAGGAAACCACTTTTGCACTTGTATTAGTGTGGAAAAAACACTTTTTGCACTTGTGATAGTGTTGAAAAACCACTTTTCGCACTTGTGTTAGTGTTGAAAATCCACTTTTCGCACTTGTGTTGGTGCAGGAAACCACTTTTGCACTTGTATAAATGTGGAAAAAACACTTTTCGCAGTTGTGTTAGTGTTGAAAAACCACTTTTCGCACTTGTGTTAGTGTTGAAAAAACACTTTTCGCACTTGTGTTGGTGCAGGAAACCACTTTTGCACTTGTATTAGTGTGGCTAAAACACTTTTTGCACTTGTGATAGTGTTGAAAAACCACTTTTCGCACTTGTGTTGGTGCAGGAAACCACTTTTGCACTTGTATTAGTGTGGAAAAACTACTTTTCGCACTTGTGTTAGTGTTGAAAAACCACTTTTCGCACTTGTGTTAGTGTTGAAAAACCACTTTTTGCACTTGTGTTAGTGTTGAAAAACCACTTTTCGCACTTGTGTTGGTGCAGGAAACCACTTTTGCACTTGTATTAGAGGGGAAAAAACACTTTTTGCACTTGTGATAGTGTTGAAAAACCACTTTTCGCACTTGTGTTAGTGTTGAAAAACCACTTTTCGCACTTGTGTTAGTGTTGAAAAACCACTTTTCGCACTTGTGTTGGTGCAGGAAACCACTTTTGCACTTGTATTAGTGTGAAAAAACCACTTTTCGCACTTGTGTTAGTGTTGAAAAACCACTTTTCGCACTTGTGTTAGTGTTGAAAAACCACTTTTCGCACTTGTGTTAGTGTTGAAAAACCACTTTTTGCACTTGTGTTGGTGCAGGCAACCACTTTTGCACTTGTATTAGTGTGGAAAAACAACTTTTTGCACTTGTGTTAGTGTTGAAAAACCACTTTTCGCACTTGTGTTAGTGTTGAAAAACGACTTTTCGCACATGTGTTAGTGTTGAAAAACCACTTTTCGCACTTGTGTTGGTGCAGGAAACCACTTTTGCACTTGTATTAGTGTGGAAAAAACACTTTTCGCAGTTGTGTTAGTGTTGAAAAACCACTTTTCGCACTTGTGTTAGTGTTGAAAAAACACTTTTCGCACTTGTGTTGGTGCAGGAAACCACTTTTGCACTTGTATTAGTGTGGATAAAACACTTTTTGCACTTGTGATAGTGTTGAAAAACCACTTTTCGCACTTCTGTTGGTGCAGGAAACCACTTTTGCACTTGTATTAGTGTGGAAAAACCACTTTTCGCACTTGTGTTAGTGTTGAAAAACTACTTTTCGCACTTGTGTTAGTGTTGAAAAACCACTTTTTGCACTTGTGTTAGTGTTGAAAAACCACTTTTTGCACTTGTGTTTGTGCAGGAAACCACTTTTGCACTTGTATTAGAAGGGAAAAAACACTTTTTGCACTTGTGATAGTGTTGAAAAACCACTTTTCGCACTTGTGTTAGTGTTGAAAAACCACTTTTCGCACTTGTGTTAGTGTTGAAAAACCACTTTTCGCACTTGTGTTGGTGCAGGAAACCACTTTTGCACTTGTATTAGTGTGAAAAAACCACTTTTCGCACTTGTGTTAGTGTTGAAAAACCACTTTTCGCACTTGTGTTAGTGTTGAAAAACCACTTTTCGCACTTGTGTTAGTGTTGAAAATCCACTTTTCGCACTTGTGTTGGTGCAGGAAACCACTTTTGCACTTGTATTAGTGTGGAAAAAACACTTTTTGCACATGTGATAGTGTTGAAAAACCACTTTTCGCACATGTGTTGGTGCAGGAAACCACTTTTGCACTTGTATTAGTGTGGAAAAACCACTTTTCGCACTTGTGTTAGTGTTGAAAAACCACTTTTCGCACTTGTGTTAGTGTTGAAAAACCACTTTTCGCACTTGTGTTGGTGCAGGAAACCACTTTTGCACTTGTATTAGTGTGGAAAAAGCACTTTTTGCACTTGTGATAGTGTTGAAAAACCACTTTTCGCACTTGTGTTAGTGTTGAAAAACCACTTTTAGCACTTGTGTTGGTGCAGGAAACCACTTTTGCACTTGTAATAGTGTGGAAAAACCACGTTTTGCACTTGTGTTAGTGTTGAAAAACCACTTTTCGCACTTGTGTTAGTGTTGAAAAACCACTTTTCACACTTGTGTTGGTGCAGGAAACCACTTTTGCACTTGTATTAGTGTGGAAAAAACACTTTTTGCACTTGTGATAGTGTTGAAAAACCACTTTTCGCACTTGTGTTAGTGTTGAAAAACCACTTTTCGCACTTGTGTTGGTGCAGGAAACCACTTTTGCACTTGTATAAATGTGGAAAAAACACTTTTCGCACTTGTGTTAGTGTTGAAAAACCACTTTTCGCTCTTGTGTTGGTGCAGTAAACCACTTTTGCACTTGTATTAGTGTGGAAAAAACACTTTTTGCACTTGTGATAGTGTTGAAAAACAACTTTTCGCACTTGTGTTAGTGTTGACAAACCACTTTTCGCACTTGTGTTGGTGCAGGAAACCACTTTTGCACTTGTATTAGTGTGGAAAAAACACTTTTCGCACTTGTGTTAGTGTTGAAAAACCACTTTTCGCACTTGTGTTAGTGTTGAAAAACCACTTTTTGCACTTGTGTTAGTGTTGAAAAACCACTTTTCGCACTTGTGTTGGTGCAGGAAACCACTTTTGCACTTGTATTAGTGTGGAAAAAACACTTTTTGCACTTGTGATAGTGTTGAAAAACCACTTTTCGCACTTGTGTTAGTGTTGAAAAACCACTTTTCGCACTTGTGTTAGTGTTGAAAAACCACTTTTCGCACTTGTGTTGGTGCAGGAAACCACTTTTGCACTTGTATTAGTGTGAAAAAACCACTTTTCGCACATGTGTTAGTGTTGAAAAACCACTTTTCGCACTTGTGTTCGTGTTGAAAAACCACTTTTCGCACTTGTGTTAGTGTTGAAAAACCACTTTTCGCACTTGTGTTGGTGCAGGCAACCACTTTTGCACTTGTATTGGTGTGGAAAAACAACTTTTTGCACTTGTGTTAGTGTTGAAAAACCACTTTTCGCACTTGTGTTAGTGTTGAAAAACCACTTTTCGCACATGTGTTAGTGTTGAAAAACCACTTTTCGCACTTGTGTTGGTGCAGGAAACCACTTTTGCACTTGTATTAGTGTGGAAAAACCACTTTTCGCACTTGTGTTAGTGTTGAAAAACCACTTTTCGCACTTGTGTTAGTGTTGAAAAACCACTTTTCGCACTTGTGTTAGTGTTGAAAAACCACTTTTCGCACTTGTGTTGGTGCAGGAAAGCACTTTTGCACTTGTATTAGTGTGGAAAAACCACTTTTCGCACTTGTGTTAGTGTTGAAAAACCACTTTTCGCACTTGTGTTAGTGTTGAAAAACCACTTTTCGCACTTGTGTTAGTGTTGAAAATCCACTTTTCGCACTTGTGTTGGTGCAGGAAACCACTTTTGCACTTGTATTAGTGTGGAAAAAACACTTTTTGCACATGTGATAGTGTTGAAAAACCACTTTTCGCACATGTGTTGGTGCAGGAAACCACTTTTGCACTTGTATTAGTGTGGGAAAACCACTTTTCGCACTTGTGTTAGTGTTGAAAAACCACTTTTCGCACTTGTGTTATTGTTGAAAAACCACTTTTCGCACTTGTGTTGGTGCAGGAAACCACTTTTGCACTTGTATTAGTGTGGAAAAAGCACTTTTTGCACTTGTGATAGTGTTGAAAAACCACTTTTCGCACTTGTGTTAGTGTTGAAAAACCACTTTTCGCACTTGTGTTAGTGTTGAAAAACCACTTTTCGCACTTGTGTTAGTGTTGAAAAACCACTTTTCGCACTTGTGTTGGTGCAGGAAAGCACTTTTGCACTTGTATTAGTGTGGAAAAACCACTTTTCGCACTTGTGTTAGTGTTGAAAAACCACTTTTCACACTTGTGTTAGTGTTGAAAAACCACTTTTCGCACTTGTGTTGGTGCAGGAAACCACTTTTGCACTTGTATTAGTGTGGAAAAAACACTTTTTGCACTTGTGATAGTGTTGAAAAACCACTTTTCGCATTTGTGTTAGTGTTGAAAAACCACTTTTCGCACTTGTGTTAGTGTTGAAAAACCACTTTTCGCACTTGTGTTAGTGTTGAAAAACCACTTTTCGCACTTGTGTTAGTGTTGAAAAACCACTTTTTGCACTTGTGTTGGTGCAGGCAACCACTTTTGCACTTGTATTAGTGTGGAAAAACAACTTTTTGCACTTGTGTTAGTGTTGAAAAACCACTTTTCGCACTTGTGTTAGTGTTGAAAAACGACTTTTCGCACATGTGTTAGTGTTGAAAAACCACTTTTCGCACTTGTGTTGGTGCAGGAAACCACTTTTGCACTTGTATTAGTGTGGAAAAACCACTTTTCGCACTTGTGTTAGTGTTGAAAAACCACTTTTCGCACTTGTGTTAGTGTTGAAAAACCACTTTTCGCACTTGTGTTAGTGTTGAAAAACCACTTTTCGCACTTGTGTTGGTGCAGGAAAGCACTTTTGCACTTGTATTAGTGTGGAAAAACCACTTTTCGCACTTGTGTTAGTGTTGAAAAACCACTTTTCACACTTGTGTTAGTGTTGAAAAACCACTTTTCGCACTTGTGTTGGTGCAGGAAACCACTTTTGCACTTGTATTAGTGTGGAAAAAACACTTTTTGCACTTGTGATAGTGTTGAAAAACCACTTTTCGCACTTGTGTTAGTGTTGAAAAACCACTTTTCGCACTTGTGTTAGTGTTGAAAAACCACTTTTTGCACTTGTGTTGGTGCAGGCAACCACTTTTGCACTTGTATTAGTGTGGAAAAACAACTTTTTGCACTTGTGTTAGTGTTGAAAAACCACTTTTCGCACTTGTGTTAGTGTTGAAAAACGACTTTTCGCACATGTGTTAGTGTTGAAAAACGACTTTTCGCACTTGTGTTGGTGCAGGAAACCACATTTGCACTTGTATTAGTGTGGAAAAACCACTTTTCCCACTTGTGTTAGTGTTGAAAAACCACTTTTCGCACTTGTGTTAGTGTTGAAAAACCACTTTTCGCACTTGTGTTAGTGTTGAAAAACCACTTTTCGCACTTGTGTTGGTGCAGGAAAGCACTTTTGCACTTGTATTAGTGTGGCAAAACCACTTTTCGCACTTGTGTTAGTGTTGAAAAACCACTTTTCACACTTGTGTTAGTGTTGAAAAACCACTTTTCGCACTTGTGTTGGTGCAGGAAACCACTTTTGCACTTGTATTAGTGTGGAAAAAACACTTTTTGCACTTGTGATAGTGTTGAAAAACCACTTTTCGCACTTGTGTTAGTGTTGAAAAACCACTTTTCGCACTTGTGTTGGTGCAGGAACCCACTTTTGCACTTGTATTAGTGTGGAAAAAACACTTTTCGCACTTGTGTTGGTGCAGGAAACCACTTTTGCACTTGTATTAGTGTGGAAAAAACACTTTTTGCACATGTGATAGTGTTGAAAAACCACTTTTCGCACATGTGTTGGTGCAGGAAACCACATTTGCACTTGTATTAGTGTTGAAAAACCACTTTTCGCACTTGTGTTAGTGTTGAAAAACCACTTTTCGCACTTGTGTTAGTGTTGAAAAACCACTTTTCGCACTTGTGTTGGTGCAGGAAAGCACTTTTGCACTTGTATTAGTGTGGAAAAACCACTTTTCGCACTTGTGTTAGTGTTGAAAAACCACTTTTCACACTTGTGTTAGTGTTGAAAAACCACTTTTCGCACTTGTGTTGGTGCAGGAAACCACTTTTGCACTTGTATTAGTGTGGAAAAAACACTTTTTGCACTTGTGATAGTGTTGAAAAACCACTTTCTCGCACTTGTGTTAGTGTTGAAAAACCACTTTTCGCACTTGTGTTGGTGCAGGAATCCACTTTTGCACTTGTATTAGTGTGGAAAAAACACTTTTCGCACTTGTGTTGGTGCAGGAAACCACTTTTGCACTTGTATTAGTGTGGAAAAAACACTTTTTGCACATGTGATAGTGTTGAAAAACCACTTTTCGCACATGTGTTGGTGCAGGAAACCACTTTTGCACTTGTATTAGTGTGGAAAAACCACTTTTTGCACTTGTGTTAGTGTTGAAAAACCACTTTTCGCACTTGTTTTATTGTTGAAAAACCACTTTTCGCACTTGTGTTGGTGCAGGAAACCACTTTTGCACTTGTATTAGTGTGGAAAAAGCACTTTTTGCACTTGTGATAGTGTTGAAAAACCACTTTTCGCACTTGTGTTAGTGTTGAAAAACCACTTTTCGCACTTGTGTTGGTGCAGGAAACCACTTTTGCACTTGCATTAGTGTGGAAAAACCACGTTTTGCACTTGTGTTAGTGTTGAAAAACCACTTTTCGCACTTGTGTTAGTGTTGAAAAACCACTTTTTGCACTTGTGTTGGTGCAGGAAACCACTTTTGCACTTGTATTAGTGTGGAAAAAACACTTTTTGCACTTGTGATAGTGTTGAAAAACCACTTTTCGCACTTGTGTTAGTGTTGAAAATCCACTTTTCGCACTTGTGTTGGTGCAGGAAACCACTTTTGCACTTGTATAAATGTGGAAAAAACACTTTAAGCAGTTGTGTTAGTGTTGAAAAACCACTTTTTGCACTTGTGTTAGTGTTGAAAAAACACTTTTCGCACTTGTGTTGGTGCAGGAAACCACTTTTGCACTTGTATTAGTGTGGATAACACTTTTTGCACTTTTGATAGTGTTGAAAAACCACTTTTCGCACTTGTGTTGGTGCAGGAAACCACTTTTGCACTTGTATTAGTGTGGAAAAACCACTTTTCGCACTTGTGTTAGTGTTGAAAAACTACTTTTCGCACTTGTGTTAGTGTTGAAAAACCACTTTTTGCACTTGTGTTAGTGTTGAAAAACCACTTTTCGCACTTGTGTTTGTGCAGGAAACCACTTTTGCACTTGTATTAGAGGGGAAAAAACACTTTTTGCACTTGTGATAGTGTTGAAAAACCACTTTTCGCACTTGTGTTAGTGTTGAAAAACCACTTTTCGCACTTGTGTTAGTGTTGAAAAACCACTTTTCGCACTTGTGTTGGTGCAGGAAACCACTTTTGCACTTGTATTAGTGTGAAAAAACCACTTTTCGCACTTGTGTTAGTGTTGAAAAACCACTTTTCGCACTTGTGTTATTGTTGAAAAACCACTTTTCGCACTTGTGTTAGTGTTGAAAATCCACTTTTCGCACTTGTGTTGGTGCAGGAAACCACTTTTGCACTTGTATTAGTGTGGAAAAAACACTTTTTGCACATGTGATAGTGTTGAAAAACCACTTTTCGCACATGTGTTGGTGCAGGAAACCACTTTTGCACTTGTATTAGTGTGGAAAAACCACTTTTCGCACTTGTGTTAGTGTTGAAAAACCACTTTTCGCTCTTGTGTTAGTGTTGAAAAACCACTTTTCGCACTTGTGTTGGTGCAGGAAACCACTTTTGCACTTGTAATAGTGTGGAAAAACCACGTTTTGCACTTGTGTTAGTGTTGAAAAACCACTTTTCGCACTTGTGTTAGTGTTGAAAAACCACTTTTCACACTTGTGTTGGTGCAGGAAACCACTTTTGCACTTGTATTAGTGTGGAAAAAACACTTTTTGCACTTGTGATAGTGTTGAAAAACCACTTTTCGCACTTGTGTTAGTGTTGAAAAACCACTTTTCGCACTTGTGTTGGTGCAGGAAACCACTTTTGCACTTGTATAAATGTGGAAAAAACACTTTTCGCACTTGTGTTAGTGTTGAAAAACCACTTTTCGCTCTTGTGTTAGTGTTGAAAAAACACTTTTCGCACTTGTGTTGGTGCAGGAAACCACTTTTGCACTTGTATTAGTGTGGAAAAAACACTTTTTGCACTTGTGATAGTGTTGAAAAACCACTTTTCGCACTTGTGTTAGTGTTGACAAACCACTTTTCGCACTTGTGTTGGTGCAGGAAACCACTTTTGCACTTGTATTAGTGTGGAAAAAACACTTTTCGCACTTGTGTTAGTGTTGAAAAACCACTTTTCGCACTTGTGTTAGTGTTGAAAAACCACTTTTTGCACTTGTGTTAGTGTTGAAAAACCACTTTTCGCACTTGTGTTGGTGCAGGAAACCACTTTTGCACGTGTATTAGTGTGGAAAAAACACTTTTTGCACTTGTGATAGTGTTGAAAAACCGCTTTTCGCACTTGTGTTAGTGTTGAAAAACCACTTTTCGCACTTGTGTTAGTGTTGAAAAACCACTTTTCGCACTTGTGTTGGTGCAGGAAACCACTTTTGCACTTGTATTAGTGTGAAAAAACCACTTTTTGCACATGTGTTAGTGTTGAAAAACCACTTTTCGCACTTGTGTTAGTGTTGACAAACCACTTTTCGCACTTGTGTTGGTGCAGGAAACCACTTTTGCACTTGTATTAGTGTGGAAAAAACACTTTTCGCACTTGTGTTAGTGTTGAAAAACCACTTTTCGCACTTGTGTTAGTGTTGAAAAACCACTTTTTGCACTTGTGTTAGTGTTGAAAAACCACTTTTCGCACTTGTGTTGGTGCAGGAAACCACTTTTGCACTTGTATTAGTGTGGAAAAAACACTTTTTGCACTTGTGATAGTGTTGAAAAACCACTTTTCGCACTTGTGTTAGTGTTGAAAAACCACTTTTCGCACTTGTGTTAGTGTTGAAAAACCACTTTTCGCACTTGTGTTGGTGCAGGAAACCACTTTTGCACTTGTATTAGTGTGAAAAAACCACTTTTCGCACATGTGTTAGTGTTGAAAAAACCACTTTTCGCACTTGTGTTCGTGTTGAAAAACCACTTTTCGCACTTGTGTTAGTGTTGAAAAACCACTTTTCGCACTTGTGTTGGTGCAGGCAACCACTTTTGCACTTGTATTGGTGTGGAAAAACAACTTTTTGCACTTGTGTTAGTGTTGAAAAACCACTTTTTGCACTTGTGTTAGTGTTGAAAAACCACTTTTCGCACATGTGTTAGTGTTGAAAAACCACTTTTCGCACTTGTGTTGGTGCAGGAAACCACTTTTGCACTTGTATTAGTGTGGAAAATCCACTTTTCGCACTTGTGTTAGTGTTGAAAAACCACTTTTCGCACTTGTGTTAGTGTTGAAAAACCACTTTTCGCACTTGTGTTAGTGTTGAAAAACCACTTTTCGCACTTGTGTTGGTGCAGGAAAGCACTTTTGCACTTGTATTAGTGTGGAAAAACCACTTTTCGCACTTGTGTTAGTGTTGAAAAACCACTTTTCGCACTTGTGTTAGTGTTGAAAAACCACTTTTCGCACTTGTGTTAGTGTTGAAAATCCACTTTTCGCACTTGTGTTGGTGCAGGAAACCACTTTTGCACTTGTATTAGTGTGGAAAAAACACTTTTTGCACATGTGATAGTGTTGAAAAACCACTTTTCGCACATGTGTTGGTGCAGGAAACCACTTTTGCACTTGTATTAGTGTGGGAAAACCACTTTTCGCACTTGTGTTAGTGTTGAAAAACCACTTTTCGCACTTGTGTTATTGTTGAAAAACCACTTTTCGCACTTGTGTTGGTGCAGGAAACCACTTTTGCACTTGTATTAGTGTGGAAAAAGCACTTTTTGCACTTGTGATAGTGTTGAAAAACCACTTTTCGCACTTGTGTTAGTGTTGAAAAACCACTTTTCGCACTTGTGTTAGTGTTGAAAAACCACTTTTCGCACTTGTGTTAGTGTTGAAAAACCACTTTTCGCACTTGTGTTGGTGCAGGAAAGCACTTTTGCACTTGTATTAGTGTGGAAAAAACCACTTTTCGCACTTGTGTTAGTGTTGAAAAACCACTTTTCACACTTGTGTTAGTGTTGAAAAACCACTTTTCGCACTTGTGTTGGTGCAGGAAACCACTTTTGCACTTGTATTAGTGTGGAAAAAACACTTTTTGCACTTGTGATAGTGTTGAAAAACCACTTTTCGCATTTGTGTTAGTGTTGAAAAACCACTTTTCGCACTTGTGTTAGTGTTGAAAAACCACTTTTCGCACTTGTGTTGGTGCAGGAAACCACTTTTGCACTTGTATTAGTGTGAAAAAACCACTTTTCGCACTTGTGTTAGTGTTGAAAAACCACTTTTCGCACTTGTGTTAGTGTTGAAAAACCACTTTTCGCACTTGTGTTAGTGTTGAAAAACCACTTTTTGCACTTGTGTTGGTGCAGGCAACCACTTTTGCACTTGTATTAGTGTGGAAAAACAACTTTTTGCACTTGTGTTAGTGTTGAAAAACCACTTTTCGCACTTGTGTTAGTGTTGAAAAACGACTTTTCGCACGTGTTAGTGTTGAAAAACCACTTTTCGCACTTGTGTTGGTGCAGGAAACCACTTTTGCACTTGTATTAGTGTGGAAAAAACCACTTTTCGCACTTGTGTTAGTGTTGAAAAACCACTTTTCGCACTTGTGTTAGTGTTGAAAAACCACTTTTCGCACTTGTGTTAGTGTTGAAAAACCACTTTTCGCACTTGTGTTGGTGCAGGAAAGCACTTTTGCACTTGTATTAGTGTGGAAAAACCACTTTTCGCACTTGTGTTAGTGTTGAAAAACCACTTTTCACACTTGTGTTAGTGTTGAAAAACCACTTTTCGCACTTGTGTTGGTGCAGGAAACCACTTTTTGCACTTGTATTAGTGTGGAAAAAACACTTTTTGCACTTGTGATAGTGTTGAAAAACCACTTTTCGCACTTGTGTTAGTGTTGAAAAACCACTTTTCGCACTTGTGTTAGTGTTGAAAAACCACTTTTTGCACTTGTGTTGGTGCAGGCAACCACTTTTGCACTTGTATTAGTGTGGAAAAACAACTTTTTGCACTTGTGTTAGTGTTGAAAAACCACTTTTCGCACTTGTGTTAGTGTTGAAAAACGACTTTTCGCACATGTGTTAGTGTTGAAAAACGACTTTTCGCACTTGTGTTGGTGCAGGAAACCACATTTGCACTTGTATTAGTGTGGAAAAACCACTTTTCGCACTTGTGTTAGTGTTGAAAAACCACTTTTCGCACTTGTGTTAGTGTTGAAAAACCACTTTTCGCACTTGTGTTAGTGTTGAAAAACCACTTTTCGCACTTGTGTTGGTGCAGGAAAGCACTTTTGCACTTGTATTAGTGTGGAAAAACCACTTTTCGCACTTGTGTTAGTGTTGAAAAACCACTTTTCACACTTGTGTTAGTGTTGAAAAACCACTTTTCGCACTTGTGTTGGTGCAGGAAACCACTTTTGCACTTGTATTAGTGTGGAAAAAACACTTTTTGCACTTGTGATAGTGTTGAAAAACCACTTTTCGCACTTGTGTTAGTGTTGAAAAACCACTTTTCGCACTTGTGTTGGTGCAGGAACCCACTTTTGCACTTGTATTAGTGTGGAAAAAACACTTTTCGCACTTGTGTTGGTGCAGGAAACCACTTTTGCACTTGTATTAGTGTGGAAAAAACACTTTTTGCACATGTGATAGTGTTGAAAAACCACTTTTCGCACATGTGTTGGTGCAGGAAACCACATTTGCACTTGTATTAGTGTTGAAAAACCACTTTTCGCACTTGTGTTAGTGTTGAAAAACCACTTTTCGCACTTGTGTTAGTGTTGAAAAACCACTTTTCGCACTTGTGTTGGTGCAGGAAAGCACTTTTGCACTTGTATTAGTGTGGAAAAACCACTTTTCGCACTTGTGTTAGTGTTGAAAAACCACTTTTCACACTTGTGTTAGTGTTGAAAAACCACTTTTCGCACTTGTGTTGGTGCAGGAAACCACTTTTGCACTTGTATTAGTGTGGAAAAAACACTTTTTGCACTTGTGATAGTGTTGAAAAACCACTTTCTCGCACTTGTGTTAGTGTTGAAAAACCACTTTTCGCACTTGTGTTGGTGCAGGAATCCACTTTTGCACTTGTATTAGTGTGGAAAAAACACTTTTCGCACTTGTGTTGGTGCAGGAAACCACTTTTGCACTTGTATTAGTGTGGAAAAAACACTTTTTGCACATGTGATAGTGTTGAAAAACCACTTTTCGCACATGTGTTGGTGCAGGAAACCACTTTTGCACTTGTATTAGTGTGGAAAAACCACTTTTTGCACTTGTGTTAGTGTTGAAAAACCACTTTTCGCACTTGTGTTATTGTTGAAAAACCACTTTTTGCACTTGTGTTAGTGTTGAAAAACCACTTTTCGCACTTGTGTTGGTGCAGGAAACCACTTTTGCACTTGTATTAGTGTGGAAAAAACACTTTTTGCACTTGTGATAGTGTTGAAAAACCACTTTTCGCACTTGTGTTAGTGTTGAAAAACCACTTTTCGCACTTGTGTTAGTGTTGAAAAACCACTTTTCGCACTTGTGTTGGTGCAGGAAACCACTTTTGCACTTGTATTAGTGTGAAAAAACCACTTTTCGCACATGTGTTAGTGTTGAAAAACCACTTTTCGCACTTGTGTTCGTGTTGAAAAACCACTTTTCGCACTTGTGTTAGTGTTTAAAAACCACTTTTCGCACTTGTGTTGGTGCAGGCAACCACTTTTGCACTTGTATTGGTGTGGAAAAACAACTTTTTGCACTTGTGTTAGTGTTGAAAAACCACTTTTCGCACTTGTGTTAGTGTTGAAAAACCACTTTTCGCACATGTGTTAGTGTTGAAAAACCACTTTTCGCACTTGTGTTGGTGCAGGAAACCACTTTTGCACTTGTATTAGTGTGGAAAAACCACTTTTCGCACTTGTGTTAGTGTTGAAAAACCACTTTTCGCACTTGTGTTAGTGTTGAAAAACCACTTTTCGCACTTGTGTTAGTGTTGAAAATCCACTTTTCGCACTTGTGTTGGTGCAGGAAACCACTTTTGCACTTGTATTAGTGTGGAAAAAACACTTTTTGCACATGTGATAGTGTTGAAAAACCACTTTTCGCACATGTGTTGGTGCAGGAAACCACTTTTGCACTTGTATTAGTGTGGGAAAACCACTTTTCGCACTTGTGTTAGTGTTGAAAAACCACTTTTCGCACTTGTGTTATTGTTGAAAAACCACTTTTCGCACTTGTGTTGGTGCAGGAAACCACTTTTGCACTTGTATTAGTGTGGAAAAAGCACTTTTTGCACTTGTGATAGTGTTGAAAAACCACTTTTCGCACTTGTGTTAGTGTTGAAAAACCACTTTTCGCACTTGTGTTAGTGTTGAAAAACCACTTTTCGCACTTGTGTTAGTGTTGAAAAACCACTTTTCGCACTTGTGTTGGTGCAGGAAAGCACTTTTGCACTTGTATTAGTGTGGAAAAACCACTTTTCGCACTTGTGTTAGTGTTGAAAAACCACTTTTCACACTTGTGTTAGTGTTGAAAAACCACTTTTCGCACTTGTGTTGGTGCAGGAAACCACTTTTGCACTTGTATTAGTGTGGAAAAAACACTTTTTGCACTTGTGATAGTGTTGAAAAACCACTTTTCGCATTTGTGTTAGTGTTGAAAAACCACTTTTCGCACTTGTGTTAGTGTTGAAAAACCACTTTTCGCACTTGTGTTGGTGCAGGAAACCACTTTTGCACTTGTATTAGTGTGAAAAAACCACTTTTCGCACTTGTGTTAGTGTTGAAAAACCACTTTTCGCACTTGTGTTAGTGTTGAAAAACCACTTTTCGCACTTGTGTTAGTGTTGAAAAACCACTTTTTGCACTTGTGTTGGTGCAGGCAACCACTTTTGCACTTGTATTAGTGTGGAAAAACAACTTTTTGCACTTGTGTTAGTGTTGAAAAACCACTTTTCGCACTTGTGTTAGTGTTGAAAAACGACTTTTCGCACATGTGTTAGTGTTGAAAAACCACTTTTCGCACTTGTGTTGGTGCAGGAAACCACTTTTGCACTTGTATTAGTGTGGAAAAACCACTTTTCGCACTTGTGTTAGTGTTGAAAAACCACTTTTCGCACTTGTGTTAGTGTTGAAAAACCACTTTTCGCACTTGTGTTAGTGTTGAAAAACCACTTTTCGCACTTGTGTTGGTGCAGGAAAGCACTTTTGCACTTGTATTAGTGTGGAAAAACCACTTTTCGCACTTGTGTTAGTGTTGAAAAACCACTTTTCACACTTGTGTTAGTGTTGAAAAACCACTTTTCGCACTTGTGTTGGTGCAGGAAACCACTTTTGCACTTGTATTAGTGTGGAAAAAACACTTTTTGCACTTGTGATAGTGTTGAAAAACCACTTTTCGCACTTGTGTTAGTGTTGAAAAACCACTTTTCGCACTTGTGTTAGTGTTGAAAAACCACTTTTTGCACTTGTGTTGGTGCAGGCAACCACTTTTGCACTTGTATTAGTGTGGAAAAACAACTTTTTGCACTTGTGTTAGTGTTGAAAAACCACTTTTCGCACTTGTGTTAGTGTTGAAAAACGACTTTTCGCACATGTGTTAGTGTTGAAAAACGACTTTTCGCACTTGTGTTGGTGCAGGAAACCACATTTGCACTTGTATTAGTGTGGAAAAACCACTTTTCGCACTTGTGTTAGTGTTGAAAAACCACTTTTCGCACTTGTGTTAGTGTTGAAAAACCACTTTTCGCACTTGTGTTAGTGTTGAAAAACCACTTTTCGCACTTGTGTTGGTGCAGGAAAGCACTTTTGCACTTGTATTAGTGTGGAAAAACCACTTTTCGCACTTGTGTTAGTGTTGAAAAACCACTTTTCACACTTGTGTTAGTGTTGAAAAACCACTTTTCGCACTTGTGTTGGTGCAGGAAACCACTTTTGCACTTGTATTAGTGTGGAAAAAACACTTTTTGCACTTGTGATAGTGTTGAAAAACCACTTTTCGCACTTGTGTTAGTGTTGAAAAACCACTTTTCGCACTTGTGTTGGTGCAGGAACCCACTTTTGCACTTGTATTAGTGTGGAAAAAACACTTTTCGCACTTGTGTTGGTGCAGGAAACCACTTTTGCACTTGTATTAGTGTGGAAAAAACACTTTTTGCACATGTGATAGTGTTGAAAAACCACTTTTCGCACATGTGTTGGTGCAGGAAACCACATTTGCACTTGTATTAGTGTTGAAAAACCACTTTTCGCACTTGTGTTAGTGTTGAAAAACCACTTTTCGCACTTGTGTTAGTGTTGAAAAACCACTTTTCGCACTTGTGTTGGTGCAGGAAAGCACTTTTGCACTTGTATTAGTGTGGAAAAACCACTTTTCGCACTTGTGTTAGTGTTGAAAAACCACTTTTCGCACTTGTGTTAGTGTTGAAAAACCACTTTTCGCACTTGTGTTAGTGTTGAAAAACCACTTTTCACACTTGTGTTGGTGCAGGAAACCACTTTTGCACTTGTATTAGTGTGGAAAAAACACTTTTTGCACTTGTGATAGTGTTGAAAAACCACTTTTCGCACTTGTGTTAGTGTTGAAAAACCACTTTTCGCACTTGTGTTGGTGCAGGAAACCACTTTTGCACTTGTATAAATGTGGAAAAAACACTTTTCGCACTTGTGTTAGTGTTGAAAAACCACTTTTCGCTCTTGTGTTAGTGTTGAAAAAACACTTTTCGCACTTGTGTTGGTGCAGGAAACCACTTTTGCACTTGTATTAGTGTGGAAAAAACACTTTTTGCACTTGTGATAGTGTTGAAAAACCACTTTTCGCACTTGTGTTAGTGTTGACAAACCACTTTTCGCACTTGTGTTGGTGCAGGAAACCACTTTTGCACTTGTATTAGTGTGGAAAAAACACTTTTCGCACTTGTGTTAGTGTTGAAAAACCACTTTTCGCACTTGTGTTAGTGTTGAAAAACCACTTTTTGCACTTGTGTTAGTGTTGAAAAACCACTTTTCGCACTTGTGTTGGTGCAGGAAACCACTTTTGCACTTGTATTAGTGTGGAAAAAACACTTTTTGCACTTGTGATAGTGTTGAAAAACCGCTTTTCGCACTTGTGTTAGTGTTGAAAAACCACTTTTCGCACTTGTGTTAGTGTTGAAAAACCACTTTTCGCACTTGTGTTGGTGCAGGAAACCACTTTTGCACTTGTATTAGTGTGAAAAAACCACTTTTTGCACATGTGTTAGTGTTGAAAAACCACTTTTCGCACTTGTGTTAGTGTTGACAAACCACTTTTCGCACTTGTGTTGGTGCAGGAAACCACTTTTGCACTTGTATTAGTGTGGAAAAAACACTTTTCGCACTTGTGTTAGTGTTGAAAAACCACTTTTCGCACTTGTGTTAGTGTTGAAAAACCACTTTTTGCACTTGTGTTAGTGTTGAAAAACCACTTTTCGCACTTGTGTTGGTGCAGGAAACCACTTTTGCACTTGTATTAGTGTGGAAAAAACACTTTTTGCACTTGTGATAGTGTTGAAAAACCACTTTTCGCACTTGTGTTAGTGTTGAAAAACCACTTTTCGCACTTGTGTTAGTGTTGAAAAACCACTTTTCGCACTTGTGTTGGTGCAGGAAACCACTTTTGCACTTGTATTAGTGTGAAAAAACCACTTTTCGCACATGTGTTAGTGTTGAAAAACCACTTTTCGCACTTGTGTTCGTGTTGAAAAACCACTTTTCGCACTTGTGTTAGTGTTGAAAAACCACCTTTTCGCGACTTGTGTTGGGTGCAGGCAACCACTTTTGCACTTGTATTGGTGTGGAAAAACAACTTTTTGCACTTGTGTTAGTGTTGAAAAACCACTTTTCGCACTTGTGTTAGTGTTGAAAAACCACTTTTCGCACATGTGTTAGTGTTGAAAAACCACTTTTCGCACTTGTGTTGGTGCAGGAAACCTCTTTTGCACTTGTATTAGTGTGGAAAAACCACTTTTCACACTTGTGTTAGTGTTGAAAAACCACTTTTCGCACTTGTGTTAGTGTTGAAAAACCACTTTTCGCACTTGTGTTAGTGTTGAAAAACCACTTTTCGCACTTGTGTTGGTGCAGGAAAGCACTTTTTGCACTTGTATTAGTGTGGAAAAACCACTTTTCGCACTTGTGTTAGTGTTGAAAAACACTTTTCGCACTTGTGTTAGTGTTGAAAAACACTTTTCGCACTTGTGTTAGTGTTGAAAATCCACTTTTCGCACTTGTGTTGGTGCAGGAAACCACTTTTGCACTTGTATTAGTGTGGAAAAAACACTTTTTGCACATGTGATAGTGTTGAAAAACCACTTTTCGCACATGTTGTTGGTGCAGGAAACCACTTTTGCACTTGTATTAGTGTGGGAAAACCACTTTTCGCACTTGTGTTAGGTTGAAAAACCACTTTTCGCACTTGTGTTATTGTTGAAAAAACCACTTTTCGCACTTGTGTTGGTGCAGGAAACCACTTTTGCACTTGTATTAGTGTGGAAAAAGCACTTTTTGCACTTGTGATAGTGTTGAAAAACCACTTTTCGCACTTGTGTTAGTGTTGAAAAACCACTTTTCGCACTTGTGTTAGTGTTGAAAAACCACTTTTCGCACTTGTGTTAGTGTTGAAAAACCACTTTTCGCACTTGTGTTGGTGCAGGAAAGCACTTTTGCACTTGTATTAGTGTGGAAAAACCACTTTTCGCACTTGTGTTAGTGTGAAAAACCACTTTTCACACTTGTGTTAGTGTGAAAAACCACTTTTCGCACTTGTGTTGGTGCAGGGAAACCACTTTTGCACTTGTATAGTGTGGAAAAAACACTTTTTGCACTTGTGATAGTGTTGAAAAACCACTTTTCGCATTTGTGTTAGTGTTGAAAAAACCTCTTTCGCACTTGTGTTAGTGTTGAAAAACCACTTTTCGCACTTGTGTTGGTGCAGGAAACCACTTTTGCACTTGTATTAGTGTGAAAAAACCACTTTTCGCACTTGTGTTAGTGTTGAAAAACCACTTTTCGCACTTGTGTTAGTGTTGAAAAACCACTTTTCGCACTTGTGTTAGTGTTGAAAAACCACTTTTTGCACTTGTGTTGGTGCAGGCAACCACTTTTGCACTTGTATTAGTGTGGAAAAACAACTTTTTGCACTTGTGTTAGTGTTGAAAAACCCACTTTTCGCACTTGTGTTAGTGTTGAAAAACGACTTTTCGCACGTGTTAGTGTTGAAAAACCACTTTCGCACTTGTGTTGGTGCAGGAAACCACTTTTGCACTTGTATTAGTGTGGAAAAACCACTTTTCGCACTTGTGTTAGTGTTGAAAAACCACTTTTCGCACTTGTGTTAGTGTTGAAAAACCACTTTTCGCACTTGTGTTAGTGTTGAAAAACCACTTTTCGCACTTGTGTTGTGCAGGAAAGCACTTTTGCACTTGTATTAGTGTGGAAAAACCACTTTCGCACTTGTGTTAGTGTTGAAAAACCACTTTTCACACTTGTGTTAGTGTTGAAAAACCACTTTTCGCACTTGTGTTGGTGCAGGGAAACCACTTTTGCACTTGTATTAGTGTGGAAAAAACACTTTTTGCACTTGTGATAGTGTTGAAAAACCACTTTTCGCACTTGTGTTAGTGTTGAAAAACCACTTTTCGCACTTGTGTTAGTGTTGAAAAACCACTTTTTGCACTTGTGTTGGTGCAGGCAACCACTTTTGCACTTGTATTAGTGTGGAAAAACAACTTTTTGCACTTGTGTTAGTGTTGAAAAACCACTTTTCGCACTTGTGTTAGTGTTGAAAAACGACTTTTCGCACATGTGTTAGTGTTGAAAAACGACTTTTCGCACTTGTGTTGGTGCAGGAAACCACATTTGCACTTGTATTAGTGTGGAAAAACCACTTTTCGCACTTGTGTTAGTGTTGAAAAACACTTTTCGCACTTGTGTTAGTGTTGAAAAACCACTTTTCGCACTTGTGTTAGTGTTGAAAAACCACTTTTCGCACTTGTGTTGGTGCAGGAAAGCACTTTTGCACTTGTATTAGTGTGGAAAAACCACTTTTCGCACTTGTGTTAGTGTTGAAAAACCACTTTTCACACTTGTGTTAGTGTTGAAAAACCACTTTTCGCACTTGTGTTGGTGCAGGAAACCACTTTTGCACTTGTATTAGTGTGGAAAAAACACTTTTTGCACTTGTGATAGTGTTGAAAAACCCACTTTTCGCACTTGTGTTAGTGTTGAAAAACCACTTTTCGCACTTGTGTTGGTGCAGGAACCCACTTTTGCACTTGTATTAGTGTGGAAAAAACACTTTTCGCACTTGTGTTGGTGCAGGAAACCACTTTTGCACTTGTATTAGTGTGGAAAAAAACACTTTTTGCACATGTGATAGTGTTGAAAAACCACTTTTCGCACATGTGTTGGTGCAGGAAACCACATTTGCACTTGTATTAGTGTTGAAAAACCACTTTTCGCACTGTGTGTTAGTGTTGAAAAACCACTTTTCGCACTTGTGTTAGTGTTGAAAAACCACTTTTCGCACTTGTGTTGGTGCAGGAAAGCACTTTTGCACTTGTATTAGTGTGGAAAAACCACTTTTCGCACTTGTGTTAGTGTTGAAAAACCACTTTTCACACTTGTGTTAGTGTTGAAAAACCACTTTTCGCACTTGTGTTGGTGCAGGAAACCACTTTTGCACTTGTATTAGTGTGGAAAAAACACTTTTTGCACTTGTGATAGTGTTGAAAAACCACTTTCTCGCACTTGTGTTAGTGTTGAAAAACCACTTTTCGCACTTGTGTTGGTGCAGGAATCCACTTTTGCACTTGTATTAGTGTGGAAAAAACACTTTTCGCACTTGTGTTTGGTGCAGGAAACCACTTTTGCACTTGTATTAGTGTGGAAAAAACACTTTTTGCACATGTGATAGTGTTGAAAAACCACTTTTCGCACATGTGTTGGTGCAGGAAACCACTTTTGCACTTGTATTAGTGTGGAAAAACCACTTTTTGCACTTGTGTTAGTGTTGAAAAACCACTTTTCGCACTTGTGTTATTGTTGAAAAACCACTTTTTGCACTTGTGTTAGTGTTGAAAAACCACTTTTCGAACTTGTGTTGGTGCAGGAAACCACTTTTGCACTTGTATTAGTGTGGAAAAAACACTTTTTGCACTTGTGATAGTGTTGAAAAACCACTTTTCGCACTTGTGTTAGTGTTGAAAAACCACTTTTCGCACTTGTGTTAGTGTTGAAAAACCACTTTTCGCACTTGTGTTGGTGCAGGAAACCACTTTTGCACTTGTATTAGTGTGAAAAACCACTTTTCGCACATGTGTTAGTGTTGAAAAACCACTTTTCGCACTTGTGTTCGTGTTGAAAAACCACTTTTCGCACTTGTGTTAGTGTTGAAAAACCACTTTTCGCACTTGTGTTGGTGCAGGCAACCACTTTTGCACTTGTATTGGTGTGGAAAAACAACTTTTTGCACTTGTGTTAGTGTTGAAAAACCACTTTTCGCACTTGTGTTAGTGTTGAAAAACCACTTTTCGCACATGTGTTAGTGTTGAAAAACCACTTTTCGCACTTGTGTTGGTGGCAGGAACCACTTTTGCACTTGTATTAGTGTGGAAAAACCACTTTTCGCACTTGTGTTAGTGTTGAAAAACCACTTTTCGCACTTGTGTTAGTGTTGAAAATCCACTTTTCGCACTTGTGTTGGTGCAGGGAAACCACTTTTGCACTTGTATTAGTGTGGAAAAAACACTTTTTGCACATGTGATAGTGTTGAAAAACCACTTTTCGCACATGTGTTGGTGCAGGAAACCACTTTTGCACTTGTATTAGTGTGGGAAAACCACTTTTCGCACTTGTGTTAGTGTTGAAAAACCACTTTTCGCACTTGTGTTATTGTTGAAAAACCACTTTTCGCACTTGTGTTGGTGCAGGAAACCACTTTTGCACTTGTATTAGTGTGGAAAAAGCACTTTTTGCACTTGTGATAGTGTTGAAAAACCACTTTTCGCACTTGTGTTAGTGTTGAAAAACCACTTTTCGCACTTGTGTTAGTGTTGAAAAACCACTTTTCGCACTTGTGTTAGTGTTGAAAAACCACTTTTCGCACTTGTGTTGGTGCAGGAAAGCACTTTTGCACTTGTATTAGTGTGGAAAAACCACTTTTCGCACTTGTGTTAGTGTTGAAAAACCACTTTTCACACTTGTGTTAGTGTTGAAAAACCACTTTTCGCACTTGTGTTGGTGCAGGAAACCACTTTTGCACTTGTATTAGTGTGGAAAAAAACACTTTTTGCACTTGTGATAGTGTTGAAAAACCACTTTTCGCATTTGTGTTAGTGTTGAAAACCACTTTTCGCACTTGTGTTAGTGTTGAAAAACCACTTTTCGCACTTGTGTTGGTGCAGGAAACCACTTTTGCACTTGTATTAGTGTGAAAAAACCACTTTTCGCACTTGTGTTAGTGTTGAAAAACCACTTTTCGCACTTGTGTTAGTGTTGAAAAACCACTTTTCGCACTTGTGTTAGTGTTGAAAAACCACTTTTTGCACTTGTGTTGGTGCAGGCAACCACTTTTGCACTTGTATTAGTGTGGAAAAACAACTTTTTGCACTTGTGTTAGTGTTGAAAAACCACTTTTCGCACTTGTGTTAGTGTTGAAAAACGACTTTTCGCACATGTGTTAGTGTTGAAAAACCACTTTTCGCACTTGTGTTGGTGCAGGAAACCACTTTTGCACTTGTATTAGTGTGGAAAAACCACTTTTCGCACTTGTGTTAGTGTTGAAAAACCACTTTTCGCACTTGTGTTAGTGTTGAAAAAACCACTTTTCGCACTTGTGTTAGTGTTGAAAAACCACTTTTCGCACTTGTGTTGGTGCAGGAAAGCACTTTTGCACTTGTATTAGTGTGGAAAAACCACTTTTCGCACTTGTGTTAGTGTTGAAAAACCACTTTTCACACTTGTGTTAGTGTTGAAAAACCACTTTTTCGCACTTGTGTTGGTGCAGGAAACCACTTTTGCACTTGTATTAGTGTGGAAAAAACACTTTTTGCACTTGTGATAGTGTTGAAAAACCACTTTTCCGCACTTGTGTTAGTGTTGAAAAACCACTTTTTCGCACTTGTGTTAGTGTTGAAAAACCACTTTTTGCACTTGTGTTGGTGCAGGCAACCCACTTTTGCACTTGTATTAGTGTGGAAAAACAACTTTTTGCACTTGTGTTAGTGTTGAAAAACCACTTTTCGCACTTGTGTTAGTGTTGAAAAACGACTTTTCGCACATGTGTTAGTGTTGAAAAACGACTTTTCGCACTTGTGTTGGTGCAGGAAACCACATTTGCACTTGTATTAGTGTGGAAAAACCACTTTTCGCACTTGTGTTAGTGTAAAAACCACTTTTCGCACTTGTGTTAGTGTTGAAAAACCACTTTTCGCACTTGTGTTAGTGTTGAAAAACCACTTTTCGCACTTGTGTTGGTGCAGGAAAGCACTTTTGCACTTGTATTAGTGTGGAAAAACCACTTTTCGCACTTGTGTTAGTGTTGAAAAACCACTTTTCACACTTGTGTTAGTGTTGAAAAACCACTTTTCGCACTTGTGTTGGTGCAGGAAACCACTTTTGCACTTGTATTAGTGTGGAAAAAACACTTTTTGCACTTGTGATAGTGTTGAAAAACCACTTTTCGCACTTGTGTTAGTGTTGAAAAACCACTTTTCGCACTTGTGTTGGTGCAGGAACCCACTTTTGCACTTGTATTAGTGTGGAAAAAACACTTTTCGCACTTGTGTTGGTGCAGGAAACCACTTTTTTGCACTTGTATTAGTGTGGAAAAAACACTTTTTGCACATGTGATAGTGTTGAAAAACCACTTTTCGCACATGTGTTGGTGCAGGAAACCACATTTGCACTTGTATTAGTGTTGAAAAACCACTTTTCGCACTTGTGTTAGTGTTGAAAAACCACTTTTCGCACTTGTGTTAGTGTTGAAAAACCACTTTTCGCACTTGTGTTGGTGCAGGAAAGCACTTTTGCACTTGTATTAGTGTGGAAAAACCACTTTTCGCACTTGTGTTAGTGTTGAAAAACCACTTTTCGCACTTGTGTTAGTGTTGAAAAACCACTTTTCGCACTTGTGTTAGTGTTGAAAAACCACTTTTCGCACTTGTGTTAGTGTTGAAAAACCACTTTTCGCACTTGTGTTGGTGCAGGAAAGCACTTTTGCACTTGTATTAGTGTGGAAAAACCACTTTTCGCACTTGTGTTAGTGTTGAAAAACCACTTTTCGCACTTGTGTTAGTGTTGAAAAACCACTTTTCGCACTTGTGTTAGTGTTGAAAATCCACTTTTCGCACTTGTGTTGGTGCAGGAAACCACTTTTGCACTTGTATTAGTGTGGAAAAAACACTTTTTTGCACATGTGATAGTGTTGAAAAACACTTTTCGCACATGTGTTGGTGCAGGAAACCACTTTTGCACTTGTATTAGTGTGGGAAAACCACTTTTCGCACTTGTGTTAGTGTTGAAAAACCACTTTTCGCACTTGTGTTATTGTTGAAAAACCACTTTTCGCACTTGTGTTGGTGCAGGAAACCACTTTTGCACTTGTATTAGTGTGGAAAAAGCACTTTTTGCACTTGTGATAGTGTTGAAAAACCACTTTTCGCACTTGTGTTAGTGTTGAAAAACCACTTTTCGCACTTGTGTTAGTGTTGAAAAACCACTTTTCGCACTTGTGTTAGTGTTGAAAAACCACTTTTCGCACTTGTGTTGGTGCAGGAAAGCACTTTTGCACTTGTATTAGTGTGGAAAAACCACTTTTCGCACTTGTGTTAGTGTTGAAAAACCACTTTTCACACTTGTGTTAGTGTTGAAAAACCACTTTTCGCACTTGTGTTGGTGCAGGAAACCACTTTTGCACTTGTATTAGTGTGGAAAAAACACTTTTTGCACTTGTGATAGTGTTGAAAAACCACTTTTCGCATTTGTGTTAGTGTTGAAAAACCACTTTTCGCACTTGTGTTAGTGTTGAAAAACCACTTTTCGCACTTGTGTTGGTGCAGGAAACCACTTTTGCACTTGTATTAGTGTGAAAAAACCACTTTTCGCACTTGTGTTAGTGTTGAAAAACCACTTTTCGCACTTGTGTTAGTGTTGAAAAACCACTTTTCGCACTTGTGTTAGTGTTGAAAAACCACTTTTTGCACTTGTGTTGGTGCAGGCAACCACTTTTGCACTTGTATTAGTGTGGAAAAACAACTTTTTGCACTTGTGTTAGTGTTGAAAAACCACTTTTCGCACTTGTGTTAGTGTTGAAAAACGACTTTTCGCACATGTGTTAGTGTTGAAAAACCACTTTTCGCACTTGTGTTGGTGCAGGAAACCACTTTTGCACTTTTATTAGTGTGGAAAACCACTTTTCGCACTTGTGTTAGTGTTGAAAAACCACTTTTCGCACTTGTGTTAGTGTTGAAAAACCACTTTTCGCACTTGTGTTAGTGTTGAAAAACCACTTTTCGCACTTGTGTTGGTGCAGGAAAGCACTTTTGCACTTGTATTAGTGTGGAAAAACCACTTTTCGCACTTGTGTTAGTGTTGAAAAACCACTTTTCACACTTGTGTTAGTGTTGAAAAACCACTTTTCGCACTTGTGTTGGTGAAGGAAACCACTTTTGCACTTGTATTAGTGTGGAAAAAACACTTTTTGCACTTGTGATAGTGTTGAAAAACCACTTTTCGCACTTGTGTTAGTGTTGAAAAACCACTTTTCGCACTTGTGTTAGTGTTGAAAAACCACTTTTTGCACTTGTGTTGGTGCAGGCAACCACTTTTGCACTTGTATTAGTGTGGAAAAACAACTTTTTGCACTTGTGTTAGTGTTGAAAAACCACTTTTCGCACTTGTGTTAGTGTTGAAAAACGACTTTTCGCACATGTGTTAGTGTTGAAAAACGACTTTTCGCACTTGTGTTGGTGCAGGAAACCACATTTGCACTTGTATTAGTGTGGAAAAACCACTTTTCGCACTTGTGTTAGTGTTGAAAAACCACTTTTCGCACTTGTGTTAGTGTTGAAAAACCACTTTTCGCACTTGTGTTAGTGTTGAAAAACCACTTTTCGCACTTGTGTTGGTGCAGGAAAGCACTTTTGCACTTGTATTAGTGTGGAAAAACCACTTTTCGCACTTGTGTTAGTGTTGAAAAACCACTTTTCACACTTGTGTTAGTGTTGAAAAACCACTTTTCGCACTTGTGTTGGTGCAGGAAACCACTTTTGCACTTGTATTAGTGTGGAAAAAACACTTTTTGCACTTGTGATAGTGTTGAAAAACCACTTTTCGCACTTGTGTTAGTGTTGAAAAACCACTTTTCGCACTTGTGTTGGTGCAGGAACCCACTTTTGCACTTGTATTAGTGTGGAAAAAACACTTTTCGCACTTGTGTTGGTGCAGGAAACCACTTTTGCACTTGTATTAGTGTGGAAAAAACACTTTTTGCACATGTGATAGTGTTGAAAAACCACTTTTCGCACATGTGTTGGTGCAGGAAACCACATTTGCACTTGTATTAGTGTTGAAAAACCACTTTTCGCACTTGTGTTAGTGTTGAAAAACCACTTTTCGCACTTGTGTTAGTGTTGAAAAACCACTTTTCGCACTTGTGTTGGTGCAGGAAAGCACTTTTGCACTTGTATTAGTGTGGAAAAACCACTTTTCGCACTTGTGTTAGTGTTGAAAAACCACTTTTCACACTTGTGTTAGTGTTGAAAAACCACTTTTCGCACTTGTGTTGGTGCAGGAAACCACTTTTGCACTTGTATTAGTGTGGAAAAAACACTTTTTGCACTTGTGATAGTGTTGAAAAACCACTTTCTCGCACTTGTGTTAGTGTTGAAAAACCACTTTTCGCACTTGTGTTGGTGCAGGAATCCACTTTTGCACTTGTATTAGTGTGGAAAAAACACTTTTCGCACTTGTGTTGGTGCAGGAAACCACTTTTGCACTTGTATTAGTGTGGAAAAAACACTTTTTGCACATGTGATAGTGTTGAAAAACCACTTTTCGCACATGTGTTGGTGCAGGAAACCACTTTTGCACTTGTATTAGTGTGGAAAAACCACTTTTTGCACTTGTGTTAGTGTTGAAAAACCACTTTTCGCACTTGTGTTATTGTTGAAAAACCACTTTTCGCACTTGTGTTGGTGCAGGAAACCACTTTTGCACTTGTATTAGTGTGGAAAAAGCACTTTTTGCACTTGTGATAGTGTTGAAAAACCACTTTTCGCACTTGTGTTAGTGTTGAAAAACCACTTTTCGCACTTGTGTTGGTGCAGGAAACCACTTTTGCACTTGCATTAGTGTGGAAAAACCACGTTTTGCACTTGTGTTAGTGTTGAAAAACCACTTTTCGCACTTGTGTTAGTGTTGAAAAACCACTTTTTGCACTTGTGTTGGTGCAGGAAACCACTTTTGCACTTGTATTAGTGTGGAAAAAACACTTTAAGCAGTTGTGTTAGTGTTGAAAAACCACTTTTTGCACTTGTGTTAGTGTTGAAAAAACACTTTTCGCACTTGTGTTGGTGCAGGAAACCACTTTTGCACTTGTATTAGTGTGGATAAAACACTTTTTGCACTTGTGATAGTGTTGAAAAACCACTTTTCGCACTTGTGTTGGTGCAGGAAACCACTTTTGCACTTGTATTAGTGTGGAAAAACCACTTTTCGCACTTGTGTTAGTGTTGAAAAACTACTTTTCGCACTTGTGTTAGTGTTGAAAAACCACTTTTTGCACTTGTGTTAGTGTTGAAAAACCACTTTTCGCACTTGTGTTTGTGCAGGAAACCACTTTTGCACTTGTATTAGAGGGGAAAAAACACTTTTTGCACTTGTGATAGTGTTGAAAAACCACTTTTCGCACTTGTGTTAGTGTTGAAAAACCACTTTTCGCACTTGTGTTAGTGTTGAAAAACCACTTTTCGCACTTGTGTTGGTGCAGGAAACCACTTTTGCACTTGTATTAGTGTGAAAAAACCACTTTTCGCACTTGTGTTAGTGTTGAAAAACCACTTTTCGCACTTGTGTTAGTGTTGAAAAACCACTTTTCGCACTTGTGTTAGTGTTGAAAATCCACTTTTCGCACTTGTGTTGGTGCAGGAAACCACTTTTGCACTTGTATTAGTGTGGAAAAAACACTTTTTGCACATGTGATAGTGTTGAAAAACCACTTTTCGCACATGTGTTGGTGCAGGAAACCACTTTTGCACTTGTATTAGTGTGGAAAAACCACTTTTCGCACTTGTGTTAGTGTTGAAAAACCACTTTTCGCACTTGTGTTAGTGTTGAAAAACCACTTTTCGCACTTGTGTTGGTGCAGGAAACCACTTTTGCACTTGTATTAGTGTGGAAAAAGCACTTTTTGCACTTGTGATAGTGTTGAAAAACCACTTTACGCACTTGTGTTAGTGTTGAAAAACCACTTTTAGCACTTGTGTTGGTGCAGGAAACCACTTTTGCACTTGTAATAGTGTGGAAAAACCACGTTTTGCACTTGTGTTAGTGTTGAAAAACCACTTTTCGCACTTGTGTTAGTGTTGAAAAACCACTTTTCACACTTGTGTTGGTGCAGGAAACCACTTTTGCACTTGTATTAGTGTGGAAAAAACACTTTTTGCACTTGTGATAGTGTTGAAAAACCACTTTTCGCACTTGTGTTAGTGTTGAAAAACCACTTTTCGCACTTGTGTTGGTGCAGGAAACCACTTTTGCACTTGTATAAATGTGGAAAAAACACTTTTCGCACTTGTGTTAGTGTTGAAAAACCACTTTTCGTTCTTGTGTTAGTGTTGAAAAAACACTTTTCGCACTTGTGTTGGTGCAGGAAACCACTTTTGCACTTGTATTAGTGTGGAAAAAACACTTTTTGCACTTGTGATAGTGTTGAAAAACCACTTTTCGCACTTGTGTTAGTGTTGACAAACCACTTTTCGCACTTGTGTTGGTGCAGGAAACCACTTTTGCACTTGTATTAGTGTGGAAAAAACACTTTTCGCACTTGTGTTAGTGTTGAAAAACCACTTTTCGCACTTGTGTTAGTGTTGAAAAACCACTTTTTGCACTTGTGTTAGTGTTGAAGAACCACTTTTCGCACTTGTGTTGGTGCAGGAAACCACTTTTGCACTTGTATTAGTGTGGAAAAAACACTTTTTGCACTTGTGATAGTGTTGAAAAACCACTTTTCGCACTTGTGTTAGTGTTGAAAAACCACTTTTCGCACTTGTGTTAGTGTTGAAAAACCACTTTTCGCACTTGTGTTGGTGCAGGAAACCACTTTTGCACTTGTATTAGTGTGAAAAAACCACTTTTCGCACATGTGTTAGTGTTGAAAAACCACTTTTCGCACTTGTGTTCGTGTTGAAAAACCACTTTTCGCACTTGTGTTAGTGTTGAAAAACCACTTTTCGCACTTGTGTTGGTGCAGGCAACCACTTTTGCACTTGTATTGGTGTGGAAAAACAACTTTTTGCACTTGTGTTAGTGTTGAAAAACCACTTTTCGCACTTATGTTAGTGTTGAAAAACCACTTTTCGCACATGTGTTAGTGTTGAAAAACCACTTTTCGCACTCGTGTTGGTGCAGGAAACCACTTTTGCACTTGTATTAGTGTGGAAAAACCACTTTTCGCACTTGTGTTAGTGTTGAAAAACCACTTTTCGCACTTGTGTTAGTGTTGAAAAACCACTTTTCGCACTTGTGTTAGTGTTGAAAAACCACTTTTCGCACTTGTGTTGGTGCAGGAAAGCACTTTTGCACTTGTATTAGTGTGGAAAAACCACTTTTCGCACTTGTGTTAGTGTTGAAAAACCACTTTTCGCACTTGTGTTAGTGTTGAAAAACCACTTTTCACACTTGTGTTAGTGTTGAAAATCCACTTTTCGCACTTGTGTTGGTGCAGGAAACCACTTTTGCACTTGTATTAGTGTGGAAAAAACACTTTTTGCACATGTGATAGTGTTGAAAAACCACTTTTCGCACATGTGTTGGTGCAGGAAACCACTTTTGCACTTGTATTAGTGTGGAAAAACCACTTTTCGCACTTGTGTTAGTGTTGAAAAACCACTTTTCGCACTTGTGTTATTGTTGAAAAACCACTTTTCGCACTTGTGTTGGTGCAGGAAACCACTTTTGCACTTGTATTAGTGTGGAAAAAGCACTTTTTGCACTTGTGATAGTGTTGAAAAACCACTTTTCGCACTTGTGTTAGTGTTGAAAAACCACTTTTCGCACTTGTGTTGGTGCAGGAAACCACTTTTGCACTTGTATTAGTGTGGAAAAACCACGTTTTGCACTTGTGTTAGTGTTGAAAAACCACTTTTCGCACTTGTGTTAGTGTTGAAAAACCACTTTTCGCACTTGTGTTGGTGCAGGAAACCACTTTTGCACTTGTATTAGTGTGGAAAAAACACTTTTTGCACTTGTGATAGTGTTGAAAAACCACTTTTCGCACTTGTGTTAGTGTTGAAAATCCACTTTTCGCACTTGTGTTGGTGCAGGAAACCACTTTTGCACTTGTATAAATGTGGAAAAAACACTTTTCGCAGTTGTGTTAGTGTTGAAAAACCACTTTTCGCACTTGTGTTAGTGTTGAAAAAACACTTTTCGCACTTGTGTTGGTGCAGGAAACCACTTTTGCACTTGTATTAGTGTGGATAAAACACTTTTTGCACTTGTGATAGTGTTGAAAAACCACTTTTCGCACTTGTGTTGGTGCAGGAAACCACTTTTGCACTTGTATTAGTGTGGAAAAACTACTTTTCGCACTTGTGTTAGTGATGAAAAACCACTTTTCGCACTTGTGTTAGTGTTGAAAAACCACTTTTTGCACTTGTGTTAGTGTTGAAAAACCACTTTTCGCACTTGTGTTGGTGCAGGAAACCACTTTTGCACTTGTATTAGAGGGGAAAAAACACTTTTTGCACTTGTGATAGTGTTGAAAAACCACTTTTCGCACTTGTGTTAGTGTTGAAAAACCACTTTTCGCACTTGTGTTGGTGCAGGAAACCACTTTTGCACTTGTATTAGTGTGAAAAAACCACTTTTCGCACTTGTGTTAGTGTTGAAAAACCACTTTTCGCACTTGTGTTAGTGTTGAAAAACCACTTTTCGCACTTGTGTTAGTGTTGAAAAACCACTTTTCGCACTTGTGTTGGTGCAGGAAACCACTTTTGCACTTGTATTAGTGTGGAAAAACTACTTTTCGCACTTGTGTTAGTGATGAAAAACCACTTTTCGCACTTGTGTTAGTGTTGAAAAACCACTTTTTGCACTTGTGTTAGTGTTGAAAAACCACTTTTCGCACTTGTGTTGGTGCAGGAAACCACTTTTGCACTTGTATTAGAGGGGAAAAAACACTTTTTGCACTTGTGATAGTGTTGAAAAACCACTTTTCGCACTTGTGTTAGTGTTGAAAAACCACTTTTCGCACTTGTGTTGGTGCAGGAAACCACTTTTGCACTTGTATTAGTGTGAAAAAACCACTTTTCGCACTTGTGTTAGTGTTGAAAAACCACTTTTCGCACTTGTGTTAGTGTTGAAAAACCACTTTTCGCACTTGTGTTAGTGTTGAAAAACCACTTTTCGCACTTGTGTTGGTGCAGGAAACCACTTTTGCACTTGTATTAGTGTGGAAAAACCACTTTTCGCACTTGTGTTATTGTTGAAAAACCACTTTTCGCACTTGTGTTAGTGTTGAAAAACCACTTTTCGCACTTGTGTTAGTGTTGAAAAACCACTTTTCGCACTTGTGTTGGTGCAGGAAACCACTTTTGCACTTGTATTAGTGTGGAAAAAACACTTTTTGCACTTGTGATAGTGTTGAAAAACCACTTTTCGCACTTGCGTTAGTGTTGAAAAACCACTTTTCGCACTTGTGTTAGTGTTGAAAAACCACTTTTCGCACTTGTGTTGGTGCAGGAAACCACTTTTGCACTTGTATTAGTGTGAAAAAACCACTTTTCGCACTTGTGTTAGTGTTGAAAATCCACTTTTCGCACTTGTGTTGGTGCAGGAAACCACTTTTGCACTTGTATAAATGTGGAAAAAACACTTTAAGCAGTTGTGTTAGTGTTGAAAAACCACTTTTTGCACTTGTGTTAGTGTTGAAAAAACACTTTTCGCACTTGTGTTGGTGCAGGAAACCACTTTTGCACTTGTATTAGTGTGGATAAAACACTTTTTGCACTTGTGATAGTGTTGAAAAACCACTTTTCGCACTTGTGTTGGTGCAGGAAACCACTTTTGCACTTGTATTAGTGTGGAAAAACCACTTTTCGCACTTGTGTTAGTGTTGAAAAACTACTTTTCGCACTTGTGTTAGTGTTGAAAAACCACTTTTTGCACTTGTGTTAGTGTTGAAAAACCACTTTTCGCACTTGTGTTTGTGCAGGAAACCACTTTTGCACTTGTATTAGAGGGGAAAAAACACTTTTTGCACTTGTGATAGTGTTGAAAAACCACTTTTCGCACTTGTGTTAGTGTTGAAAAACCACTTTTCGCACTTGTGTTAGTGTTGAAAAACCACTTTTCGCACTTGTGTTGGTGCAGGAAACCACTTTTGCACTTGTATTAGTGTGAAAAAACCACTTTTCGCACTTGTGTTAGTGTTGAAAAACCACTTTTCGCACTTGTGTTAGTGTTGAAAAACCACTTTTCGCACTTGTGTTAGTGTTGAAAATCCACTTTTCGCACTTGTGTTGGTGCAGGAAACCACTTTTGCACTTGTATTAGTGTGGAAAAAACACTTTTTGCACATGTGATAGTGTTGAAAAACCACTTTTCGCACATGTGTTGGTGCAGGAAACCACTTTTGCACTTGTATTAGTGTGGAAAAACCACTTTTCGCACTTGTGTTAGTGTTGAAAAACCACTTTTCGCACTTGTGTTAGTGTTGAAAAACCACTTTTCGCACTTGTGTTGGTGCAGGAAACCACTTTTGCACTTGTATTAGTGTGGAAAAAGCACTTTTTGCACTTGTGATAGTGTTGAAAAACCACTTTACGCACTTGTGTTAGTGTTGAAAAACCACTTTTAGCACTTGTGTTGGTGCAGGAAACCACTTTTGCACTTGTAATAGTGTGGAAAAACCACGTTTTGCACTTGTGTTAGTGTTGAAAAACCACTTTTCGCACTTGTGTTAGTGTTGAAAAACCACTTTTCACACTTGTGTTGGTGCAGGAAACCACTTTTGCACTTGTATTAATGTGGAAAAAACACTTTTTGCACTTGTGATAGTGTTGAAAAACCACTTTTCGCACTTGTGTTAGTGTTGAAAAACCACTTTTCGCACTTGTGTTGGTGCAGGAAACCACTTTTGCACTTGTATAAATGTGGAAAAAACACTTTTCGCACTTGTGTTAGTGTTGAAAAACCACTTTTCGCTCTTGTGTTAGTGTTGAAAAAACACTTTTCGCACTTGTGTTGGTGCAGGAAACCACTTTTGCACTTGTATTAGTGTGGAAAAAACACTTTTTGCACTTGTGATAGTGTTGAAAAACCACTTTTCGCACTTGTGTTAGTGTTGACAAACCACTTTTCGCACTTGTGTTGGTGCAGGAAACCACTTTTGCACTTGTATTAGTGTGGAAAAAACACTTTTCGCACTTGTGTTAGTGTTGAAAAACCACTTTTCGCACTTGTGTTAGTGTTGAAAAACCACTTTTTGCACTTGTGTTAGTGTTGAAGAACCACTTTTTCGCACTTGTGTTGGTGCAGGAAACCACTTTTGCACTTGTATTAGTGTGGAAAAAACACTTTTTGCACTTGTGATAGTGTTGAAAAACCACTTTTCGCACTTGTGTTAGTGTTGAAAAACCACTTTTCGCACTTGTGTTAGTGTTGAAAAACCACTTTTCGCACTTGTGTTGGTGCAGGAAACCACTTTTGCACTTGTATTAGTGTGAAAAAACCACTTTTCGCACATGTGTTAGTGTTGAAAAACCACTTTTCGCACTTGTGTTCGTGTTGAAAAACCACTTTTCGCACTTGTGTTAGTGTTGAAAAACCACTTTTCGCACTTGTGTTGGTGCAGGCAACCACTTTTGCACTTGTATTGGTGTGGAAAAACAACTTTTTGCACTTGTTTAGTGTTGAAAAACCACTTTTCGCACTTATGTTAGTGTTGAAAAACCACTTTTCGCACATGTGTTAGTGTTGAAAAACCACTTTTCGCACTCGTGTTGGTGCAGGAAACCACTTTTGCACTTGTATTAGTGTGGAAAAACCACTTTTCGCACTTGTGTTAGTGTTGAAAAACCACTTTTCGCACTTGTGTTAGTGTTGAAAAACCACTTTTCGCACTTGTGTTAGTGTTGAAAAACCACTTTTCGCACTTGTGTTGGTGCAGGAAAGCACTTTTGCACTTGTATTAGTGTGGAAAAACCACTTTTCGCACTTGTGTTAGTGTTGAAAAACCACTTTTCGCACTTGTGTTAGTGTTGAAAAACCACTTTTCACACTTGTGTTAGTGTTGAAAATCCACTTTTCGCACTTGTGTTGGTGCAGGAAACCACTTTTGCACTTGTATTAGTGTGGAAAAAACACTTTTTGCACATGTGATAGTGTTGAAAAACCACTTTTCGCACATGTGTTGGTGCAGGAAACCACTTTTGCACTTGTATTAGTGTGGAAAAACCACTTTTCGCACTTGTGTTAGTGTTGAAAAACCACTTTTCGCACTTGTGTTATTGTTGAAAAACCACTTTTCGCACTTGTGTTGGTGCAGGAAACCACTTTTGCACTTGTATTAGTGTGGAAAAAGCACTTTTTGCACTTGTGATAGTGTTGAAAAACCACTTTTCGCACTTGTGTTAGTGTTGAAAAACCACTTTTCGCACTTGTGTTGGTGCAGGAAACCACTTTTGCACTTGTATTAGTGTGGAAAAACCACGTTTTGCACTTGTGTTAGTGTTGAAAAACCACTTTTCGCACTTGTGTTAGTGTTGAAAAACCACTTTTCGCACTTGTGTTGGTGCAGGAAACCACTTTTGCACTTGTATTAGTGTGGAAAAAACACTTTTTGCACTTGTGATAGTGTTGAAAAACCACTTTTCGCACTTGTGTTAGTGTTGAAAATCCACTTTTCGCACTTGTGTTGGTGCAGGAAACCACTTTTGCACTTGTATAAATGTGGAAAAAACACTTTTCGCAGTTGTGTTAGTGTTGAAAAACCACTTTTCGCACTTGTGTTAGTGTTGAAAAAACACTTTTCGCACTTGTGTTGGTGCAGGAAACCACTTTTGCACTTGTATTAGTGTGGATAAAACACTTTTTGCACTTGTGATAGTGTTGAAAAACCACTTTTCGCACTTGTGTTGGTGCAGGAAACCACTTTTGCACTTGTATTAGTGTGGAAAAACTACTTTTCGCACTTGTGTTAGTGATGAAAAACCACTTTTCGCACTTGTGTTAGTGTTGAAAAACCACTTTTTGCACTTGTGTTAGTGTTGAAAAACCACTTTTCGCACTTGTGTTGGTGCAGGAAACCACTTTTGCACTTGTATTAGAGGGGAAAAAACACTTTTTGCACTTGTGATAGTGTTGAAAAACCACTTTTCGCACTTGTGTTAGTGTTGAAAAACCACTTTTCGCACTTGTGTTAGTGTTGAAAAACCACTTTTCGCACTTGTGTTGGTGCAGGAAACCACTTTTGCACTTGTATTAGTGTGAAAAAACCACTTTTCGCACTTGTGTTAGTGTTGAAAAACCACTTTTCGCACTTGTGTTAGTGTTGAAAAACCACTTTTCGCACTTGTGTTAGTGTTGAAAAACCACTTTTCGCACTTGTGTTGGTGCAGGAAACCACTTTTGCACTTGTATTAGTGTGGAAAAACCACTTTTCGCACTTGTGTTAGTGTTGAAAAACCACTTTTCGCACTTGTGTTAGTGTTGAAAAACCACTTTTCGCACTTGTGTTAGTGTTGAAAAACCACTTTTCGCACTTGTGTTGGTGCAGGAAACCACTTTTGCACTTGTATTAGTGTGGAAAAAACACTTTTTGCACTTGTGATAGTGTTGAAAAACCACTTTTCGCACTTGCGTTAGTGTTGAAAAACCACTTTTCGCACTTGTGTTAGTGTTGAAAAACCACTTTTCGCACTTGTGTTGGTGCAGGAAACCACTTTTGCACTTGTATTAGTGTGAAAAAACCACTTTTCGCACTTGTGTTAGTGTTGAAAATCCACTTTTCGCACTTGTGTTGGTGCAGGAAACCACTTTTGCACTTGTATAAATGTGGAAAAAACACTTTAAGCAGTTGTGTTAGTGTTGAAAAACCACTTTTTGCACTTGTGTTAGTGTTGAAAAAACACTTTTCGCACTTGTGTTGGTGCAGGAAACCACTTTTGCACTTGTATTAGTGTGGATAAAACACTTTTTGCACTTGTGATAGTGTTGAAAAACCACTTTTCGCACTTGTGTTGGTGCAGGAAACCACTTTTGCACTTGTATTAGTGTGGAAAAACCACTTTTCGCACTTGTGTTAGTGTTGAAAAACTACTTTTCGCACTTGTGTTAGTGTTGAAAAACCACTTTTTGCACTTGTGTTAGTGTTGAAAAACCACTTTTCGCACTTGTGTTTGTGCAGGAAACCACTTTTGCACTTGTATTAGAGGGGAAAAAACACTTTTTGCACTTGTGATAGTGTTGAAAAACCACTTTTCGCACTTGTGTTAGTGTTGAAAAACCACTTTTCGCACTTGTGTTAGTGTTGAAAAACCACTTTTCGCACTTGTGTTGGTGCAGGAAACCACTTTTGCACTTGTATTAGTGTGAAAAAACCACTTTTCGCACTTGTGTTAGTGTTGAAAAACCACTTTTCGCACTTGTGTTAGTGTTGAAAAACCACTTTTCGCACTTGTGTTAGTGTTGAAAATCCACTTTTCGCACTTGTGTTGGTGCAGGAAACCACTTTTGCACTTGTATTAGTGTGGAAAAAACACTTTTTGCACATGTGATAGTGTTGAAAAACCACTTTTCGCACATGTGTTGGTGCAGGAAACCACTTTTGCACTTGTATTAGTGTGGAAAAACCACTTTTCGCACTTGTGTTAGTGTTGAAAAACCACTTTTCGCACTTGTGTTAGTGTTGAAAAACCACTTTTCGCACTTGTGTTGGTGCAGGAAACCACTTTTGCACTTGTATTAGTGTGGAAAAAGCACTTTTTGCACTTGTGATAGTGTTGAAAAACCACTTTACGCACTTGTGTTAGTGTTGAAAAACCACTTTTAGCACTTGTGTTGGTGCAGGAAACCACTTTTGCACTTGTAATAGTGTGGAAAAACCACGTTTTGCACTTGTGTTAGTGTTGAAAAACCACTTTTCGCACTTGTGTTAGTGTTGAAAAACCACTTTTCACACTTGTGTTGGTGCAGGAAACCACTTTTGCACTTGTATTAGTGTGGAAATAACACTTTTTGCACTTGTGATAGTGTTGAAAAACCACTTTTCGCACTTGTGTTAGTGTTGAAAAACCACTTTTCGCACTTGTGTTGGTGCAGGAAACCACTTTTGCACTTGTATAAATGTGGAAAAAACACTTTTCGCACTTGTGTTAGTGTTGAAAAACCACTTTTCGCTCTTGTGTTAGTGTTGAAAAAACACTTTTCGCACTTGTGTTGGTGCAGGAAACCACTTTTGCACTTGTATTAGTGTGGAAAAAACACTTTTTGCACTTGTGATAGTGTTGAAAAACCACTTTTCGCACTTGTGTTAGTGTTGACAAACCACTTTTCGCACTTGTGTTGGTGCAGGAAACCACTTTTGCACTTGTATTAGTGTGGAAAAAACACTTTTCGCACTTGTGTTAGTGTTGAAAAACCACTTTTCGCACTTGTGTTAGTGTTGAAAAACCACTTTTTGCACTTGTGTTAGTGTTGAAGAACCACTTTTCGCACTTGTGTTGGTGCAGGAAACCACTTTTGCACTTGTATTAGTGTGGAAAAAACACTTTTTGCACTTGTGATAGTGTTGAAAAACCACTTTTCGCACTTGTGTTAGTGTTGAAAAACCACTTTTCGCACTTGTGTTAGTGTTGAAAAACCACTTTTCGCACTTGTGTTGGTGCAGGAAACCACTTTTGCACTTGTATTAGTGTGAAAAAACCACTTTTCGCACATGTGTTAGTGTTGAAAAACCACTTTTCGCACTTGTGTTCGTGTTGAAAAACCACTTTTCGCACTTGTGTTAGTGTTGAAAAACCACTTTTCGCACTTGTGTTGGTGCAGGCAACCACTTTTGCACTTGTATTGGTGTGGAAAAACAACTTTTTGCACTTGTGTTAGTGTTGAAAAACCACTTTTCGCACTTATGTTAGTGTTGAAAAACCACTTTTCGCACATGTGTTAGTGTTGAAAAACCACTTTTCGCACTCGTGTTGGTGCAGGAAACCACTTTTGCACTTGTATTAGTGTGGAAAAACCACTTTTCGCACTTGTGTTAGTGTTGAAAAACCACTTTTCGCACTTGTGTTAGTGTTGAAAAACCACTTTTCGCACTTGTGTTAGTGTTGAAAAACCACTTTTCGCACTTGTGTTGGTGCAGGAAAGCACTTTTGCACTTGTATTAGTGTGGAAAAACCACTTTTCGCACTTGTGTTAATGTTGAAAAACCACTTTTCGCACTTGTGTTAGTGTTGAAAAACCACTTTTCACACTTGTGTTAGTGTTGAAAATCCACTTTTCGCACTTGTGTTGGTGCAGGAAACCACTTTTGCACTTGTATTAGTGTGGAAAAAACACTTTTTGCACATGTGATAGTGTTGAAAAACCACTTTTCGCACATGTGTTGGTGCAGGAAACCACTTTTGCACTTGTATTAGTGTGGAAAAACCACTTTTCGCACTTGTGTTAGTGTTGAAAAACCACTTTTCGCACTTGTGTTATTGTTGAAAAACCACTTTTCGCACTTGTGTTGGTGCAGGAAACCACTTTTGCACTTGTATTAGTGTGGAAAAAGCACTTTTTGCACTTGTGATAGTGTTGAAAAACCACTTTTCGCACTTGTGTTAGTGTTGAAAAACCACTTTTCGCACTTGTGTTAGTGTTGAAAAACCACTTTTCGCACTTGTGTTAGTGTTGAAAAACCACTTTTTGCACTTGTGTTGGTGCAGGAAACCACTTTTGCACTTGTATTAGTGTGGAAAAAACACTTTTTGCACTTGTGATAGTGTTGAAAAACCACTTTTCGCACTTGTGTTAGTGTTGAAAATCCACTTTTCGCACTTGTGTTGGTGCAGGAAACCACTTTTGCACTTGTATAAATGTGGAAAAAACACTTTAAGCAGTTGTGTTAGTGTTGAAAAACCACTTTTTGCACTTGTGTTAGTGTTGAAAAAACACTTTTCGCACTTGTGTTGGTGCAGGAAACCACTTTTGCACTTGTATTAGTGTGGATAAAACACTTTTTGCACTTGTGATAGTGTTGAAAAACCACTTTTCGCACTTGTGTTGGTGCAGGAAACCACTTTTGCACTTGTATTAGTGTGGAAAAACCACTTTTCGCACTTGTGTTAGTGTTGAAAAACTACTTTTCGCACTTGTGTTAGTGTTGAAAAACCACTTTTTGCACTTGTGTTAGTGTTGAAAAACCACTTTTCGCACTTGTGTTTGTGCAGGAAACCACTTTTGCACTTGTATTAGAGGGGAAAAAAACACTTTTTGCACTTGTGATAGTGTTGAAAAACCACTTTTCGCACTTGTGTTAGTGTTGAAAAACCACTTTTCGCACTTGTGTTAGTGTTGAAAAACCACTTTTCGCACTTGTGTTAGTGTTGAAAAACCACTTTTCGCACTTGTGTTAGTGTTGAAAAACCACTTTTCGCACTTGTGTTAGTGTTGAAAATCCACTTTTCGCACTTGTGTTGGTGCAGGAAACCACTTTTGCACTTGTATTAGTGTGAAAAAACCACTTTTCGCACTTGTGTTAGTGTTGAAAAACCACTTTTCGCACTTGTGTTAGTGTTGAAAAACCACTTTTCGCACTTGTGTTAGTGTTGAAAATCCACTTTTCGCACTTGTGTTGGTGCAGGAAACCACTTTTGCACTTGTATTAGTGTGGAAAAAACACTTTTTGCACATGTGATAGTGTTGAAAAACCACTTTTCGCACATGTGTTGGTGCAGGAAACCACTTTTGCACTTGTATTAGTGTGGAAAAACCACTTTTCGCACTTGTGTTAGTGTTGAAAAACCACTTTTCGCACTTGTGTTAGTGTTGAAAAACCACTTTTCGCACTTGTGTTGGTGCAGGAAACCACTTTTGCACTTGTATTAGTGTGGAAAAAGCACTTTTTGCACTTGTGATAGTGTTGAAAAACCACTTTACGCACTTGTGTTAGTGTTGAAAAACCACTTTTAGCACTTGTGTTGGTGCAGGAAACCACTTTTGCACTTGTAATAGTGTGGAAAAACCACGTTTTGCACTTGTGTTAGTGTTGAAAAACCACTTTTCGCACTTGTGTTAGTGTTGAAAAACCACTTTTCACACTTGTGTTGGTGCAGGAAACCACTTTTGCACTTGTATTAGTGTGGAAAAAACACTTTTTGCACTTGTGATAGTGTTGAAAAACCACTTTTCGCACTTGTGTTAGTGTTGAAAAACCACTTTTCGCACTTGTGTTGGTGCAGGAAACCACTTTTGCACTTGTATAAATGTGGAAAAAACACTTTTCGCACTTGTGTTAGTGTTGAAAAACCACTTTTCGTTCTTGTGTTAGTGTTGAAAAAACACTTTTCGCACTTGTGTTGGTGCAGGAAACCACTTTTGCACTTGTATTAGTGTGGAAAAAACACTTTTTGCACTTGTGATAGTGTTGAAAAACCACTTTTCGCACTTGTGTTAGTGTTGACAAACCACTTTTCGCACTTGTGTTGGTGCAGGAAACCACTTTTGCACTTGTATTAGTGTGGAAAAAACACTTTTCGCACTTGTGTTAGTGTTGAAAAACCACTTTTCGCACTTGTGTTAGTGTTGAAAAACCACTTTTTGCACTTGTGTTAGTGTTGAAGAACCACTTTTCGCACTTGTGTTGGTGCAGGAAACCACTTTTGCACTTGTATTAGTGTGGAAAAAACACTTTTTGCACTTGTGATAGTGTTGAAAAACCACTTTTCGCACTTGTGTTAGTGTTGAAAAACCACTTTTCGCACTTGTGTTAGTGTTGAAAAACCACTTTTCGCACTTGTGTTGGTGCAGGAAACCACTTTTGCACTTGTATTAGTGTGAAAAAACCACTTTTCGCACATGTGTTAGTGTTGAAAAACCACTTTTCGCACTTGTGTTCGTGTTGAAAAACCACTTTTCGCACTTGTGTTAGTGTTGAAAAACCACTTTTCGCACTTGTGTTGGTGCAGGCAACCACTTTTGCACTTGTATTGGTGTGGAAAAACAACTTTTTGCACTTGTGTTAGTGTTGAAAAACCACTTTTCGCACTTATGTTAGTGTTGAAAAACCACTTTTCGCACATGTGTTAGTGTTGAAAAACCACTTTTCGCACTCGTGTTGGTGCAGGAAACCACTTTTGCACTTGTATTAGTGTGGAAAAACCACTTTTCGCACTTGTGTTAGTGTTGAAAAACCACTTTTCGCACTTGTGTTAGTGTTGAAAAACCACTTTTCGCACTTGTGTTAGTGTTGAAAAACCACTTTTCGCACTTGTGTTGGTGCAGGAAAGCACTTTTGCACTTGTATTAGTGTGGAAAAACCACTTTTCGCACTTGTGTTA
Source organism: Myxine glutinosa (assembly GCF_964187855.1). NCBI lineage: Eukaryota > Metazoa > Chordata > Myxini > Myxiniformes > Myxinidae > Myxine > Myxine glutinosa. The sequence continues at coordinate 93,224 of NW_027616489.1, read as the reverse complement.
GTGTTGAAAAACCACTTTTCGCACTTGTGTTAGTGTTGAAAAACCACTTTTCACACTTGTGTTAGTGTTGAAAATCCACTTTTCGCACTTGTGTTGGTGCAGGAAACCACTTTTGCACTTGTATTAGTGTGGAAAAAACACTTTTTGCACATGTGATAGTGTTGAAAAACCACTTTTCGCACATGTGTTGGTGCAGGAAACCACTTTTGCACTTGTATTAGTGTGGAAAAACCACTTTTCGCACTTGTGTTAGTGTTGAAAAACCACTTTTCGCACTTGTGTTATTGTTGAAAAACCACTTTTCGCACTTGTGTTGGTGCAGGAAACCACTTTTGCACTTGTATTAGTGTGGAAAAAGCACTTTTTGCACTTGTGATAGTGTTGAAAAACCACTTTTCGCACTTGTGTTAGTGTTGAAAAACCACTTTTCGCACTTGTGTTGGTGCAGGAAACCACTTTTGCACTTGTATTAGTGTGGAAAAACCACGTTTTGCACTTGTGTTAGTGTTGAAAAACCACTTTTCGCACTTGTGTTAGTGTTGAAAAACCACTTTTCGCACTTGTGTTGGTGCAGGAAACCACTTTTGCACTTGTATTAGTGTGGAAAAAACACTTTTTGCACTTGTGATAGTGTTGAAAAACCACTTTTCGCACTTGTGTTAGTGTTGAAAATCCACTTTTCGCACTTGTGTTGGTGCAGGAAACCACTTTTGCACTTGTATAAATGTGGAAAAAACACTTTTCGCAGTTGTGTTAGTGTTGAAAAACCACTTTTCGCACTTGTGTTAGTGTTGAAAAAACACTTTTCGCACTTGTGTTGGTGCAGGAAACCACTTTTGCACTTGTATTAGTGTGGATAAAACACTTTTTGCACTTGTGATAGTGTTGAAAAACCACTTTTCGCACTTGTGTTGGTGCAGGAAACCACTTTTGCACTTGTATTAGTGTGGAAAAACTACTTTTCGCACTTGTGTTAGTGATGAAAAACCACTTTTCGCACTTGTGTTAGTGTTGAAAAACCACTTTTTGCACTTGTGTTAGTGTTGAAAAACCACTTTTCGCACTTGTGTTGGTGCAGGAAACCACTTTTGCACTTGTATTAGAGGGGAAAAAACACTTTTTGCACTTGTGATAGTGTTGAAAAACCACTTTTCGCACTTGTGTTAGTGTTGAAAAACCACTTTTCGCACTTGTGTTGGTGCAGGAAACCACTTTTGCACTTGTATTAGTGTGAAAAAACCACTTTTCGCACTTGTGTTAGTGTTGAAAAACCACTTTTCGCACTTGTGTTAGTGTTGAAAAACCACTTTTCGCACTTGTGTTAGTGTTGAAAAACCACTTTTCGCACTTGTGTTGGTGCAGGAAACCACTTTTGCACTTGTATTAGTGTGGAAAAACCACTTTTCGCACTTGTGTTAGTGTTGAAAAACCACTTTTCGCACTTGTGTTAGTGTTGAAAAACCACTTTTCGCACTTGTGTTAGTGTTGAAAAACCACTTTTCGCACTTGTGTTGGTGCAGGAAACCACTTTTGCACTTGTATTAGTGTGGAAAAAACACTTTTTGCACTTGTGATAGTGTTGAAAAACCACTTTTCGCACTTGCGTTAGTGTTGAAAAACCACTTTTCGCACTTGTGTTAGTGTTGAAAAACCACTTTTCGCACTTGTGTTGGTGCAGGAAACCACTTTTGCACTTGTATTAGTGTGAAAAAACCACTTTTCGCACTTGTGTTAGTGTTGAAAATCCACTTTTCGCACTTGTGTTGGTGCAGGAAACCACTTTTGCACTTGTATAAATGTGGAAAAAACACTTTAAGCAGTTGTGTTAGTGTTGAAAAACCACTTTTTGCACTTGTGTTAGTGTTGAAAAAACACTTTTCGCACTTGTGTTGGTGCAGGAAACCACTTTTGCACTTGTATTAGTGTGGATAAAACACTTTTTGCACTTGTGATAGTGTTGAAAAACCACTTTTCGCACTTGTGTTGGTGCAGGAAACCACTTTTGCACTTGTATTAGTGTGGAAAAACCACTTTTCGCACTTGTGTTAGTGTTGAAAAACTACTTTTCGCACTTGTGTTAGTGTTGAAAAACCACTTTTTGCACTTGTGTTAGTGTTGAAAAACCACTTTTCGCACTTGTGTTTGTGCAGGAAACCACTTTTGCACTTGTATTAGAGGGGAAAAAACACTTTTTGCACTTGTGATAGTGTTGAAAAACCACTTTTCGCACTTGTGTTAGTGTTGAAAAACCACTTTTCGCACTTGTGTTAGTGTTGAAAAACCACTTTTCGCACTTGTGTTGGTGCAGGAAACCACTTTTGCACTTGTATTAGTGTGAAAAAACCACTTTTCGCACTTGTGTTAGTGTTGAAAAACCACTTTTCGCACTTGTGTTAGTGTTGAAAAACCACTTTTCGCACTTGTGTTAGTGTTGAAAATCCACTTTTCGCACTTGTGTTGGTGCAGGAAACCACTTTTGCACTTGTATTAGTGTGGAAAAAACACTTTTTGCACATGTGATAGTGTTGAAAAACCACTTTTCGCACATGTGTTGGTGCAGGAAACCACTTTTGCACTTGTATTAGTGTGGAAAAACCACTTTTCGCACTTGTGTTAGTGTTGAAAAACCACTTTTCGCACTTGTGTTAGTGTTGAAAAACCACTTTTCGCACTTGTGTTGGTGCAGGAAACCACTTTTGCACTTGTATTAGTGTGGAAAAAGCACTTTTTGCACTTGTGATAGTGTTGAAAAACCACTTTACGCACTTGTGTTAGTGTTGAAAAACCACTTTTAGCACTTGTGTTGGTGCAGGAAACCACTTTTGCACTTGTAATAGTGTGGAAAAACCACGTTTTGCACTTGTGTTAGTGTTGAAAAACCACTTTTCGCACTTGTGTTAGTGTTGAAAAACCACTTTTCACACTTGTGTTGGTGCAGGAAACCACTTTTGCACTTGTATTAGTGTGGAAAAAACACTTTTTGCACTTGTGATAGTGTTGAAAAACCACTTTTCGCACTTGTGTTAGTGTTGAAAAACCACTTTTCGCACTTGTGTTGGTGCAGGAAACCACTTTTGCACTTGTATAAATGTGGAAAAAACACTTTTCGCACTTGTGTTAGTGTTGAAAAACCACTTTTCGCTCTTGTGTTAGTGTTGAAAAAACACTTTTCGCACTTGTGTTGGTGCAGGAAACCACTTTTGCACTTGTATTAGTGTGGAAAAAACACTTTTTGCACTTGTGATAGTGTTGAAAAACCACTTTTCGCACTTGTGTTAGTGTTGACAAACCACTTTTCGCACTTGTGTTGGTGCAGGAAACCACTTTTGCACTTGTATTAGTGTGGAAAAAACACTTTTCGCACTTGTGTTAGTGTTGAAAAACCACTTTTCGCACTTGTGTTAGTGTTGAAAAACCACTTTTTGCACTTGTGTTAGTGTTGAAGAACCACTTTTCGCACTTGTGTTGGTGCAGGAAACCACTTTTGCACTTGTATTAGTGTGGAAAAAACACTTTTTGCACTTGTGATAGTGTTGAAAAACCACTTTTCGCACTTGTGTTAGTGTTGAAAAACCACTTTTCGCACTTGTGTTAGTGTTGAAAAACCACTTTTCGCACTTGTGTTGGTGCAGGAAACCACTTTTGCACTTGTATTAGTGTGAAAAAACCACTTTTCGCACATGTGTTAGTGTTGAAAAACCACTTTTCGCACTTGTGTTCGTGTTGAAAAACCACTTTTCGCACTTGTGTTAGTGTTGAAAAACCACTTTTCGCACTTGTGTTGGTGCAGGCAACCACTTTTGCACTTGTATTGGTGTGGAAAAACAACTTTTTGCACTTGTGTTAGTGTTGAAAAACCACTTTTCGCACTTATGTTAGTGTTGAAAAACCACTTTTCGCACATGTGTTAGTGTTGAAAAACCACTTTTCGCACTCGTGTTGGTGCAGGAAACCACTTTTGCACTTGTATTAGTGTGGAAAAACCACTTTTCGCACTTGTGTTAGTGTTGAAAAACCACTTTTCGCACTTGTGTTAGTGTTGAAAAACCACTTTTCGCACTTGTGTTAGTGTTGAAAAACCACTTTTCGCACTTGTGTTGGTGCAGGAAAGCACTTTTGCACTTGTATTAGTGTGGAAAAACCACTTTTCGCACTTGTGTTAGTGTTGAAAAACCACTTTTCGCACTTGTGTTAGTGTTGAAAAACCACTTTTCACACTTGTGTTAGTGTTGAAAATCCACTTTTCGCACTTGTGTTGGTGCAGGAAACCACTTTTGCACTTGTATTAGTGTGGAAAAAACACTTTTTGCACATGTGATAGTGTTGAAAAACCACTTTTCGCACATGTGTTGGTGCAGGAAACCACTTTTGCACTTGTATTAGTGTGGAAAAACCACTTTTCGCACTTGTGTTAGTGTTGAAAAACCACTTTTCGCACTTGTGTTATTGTTGAAAAACCACTTTTCGCACTTGTGTTGGTGCAGGAAACCACTTTTGCACTTGTATTAGTGTGGAAAAAGCACTTTTTGCACTTGTGATAGTGTTGAAAAACCACTTTTCGCACTTGTGTTAGTGTTGAAAAACCACTTTTCGCACTTGTGTTGGTGCAGGAAACCACTTTTGCACTTGTATTAGTGTGGAAAAACCACGTTTTGCACTTGTGTTAGTGTTGAAAAACCACTTTTCGCACTTGTGTTAGTGTTGAAAAACCACTTTTCGCACTTGTGTTGGTGCAGGAAACCACTTTTGCACTTGTATTAGTGTGGAAAAAACACTTTTTGCACTTGTGATAGTGTTGAAAAACCACTTTTCGCACTTGTGTTAGTGTTGAAAATCCACTTTTCGCACTTGTGTTGGTGCAGGAAACCACTTTTGCACTTGTATAAATGTGGAAAAAACACTTTTCGCAGTTGTGTTAGTGTTGAAAAACCACTTTTCGCACTTGTGTTAGTGTTGAAAAAACACTTTTCGCACTTGTGTTGGTGCAGGAAACCACTTTTGCACTTGTATTAGTGTGGATAAAACACTTTTTGCACTTGTGATAGTGTTGAAAAACCACTTTTCGCACTTGTGTTGGTGCAGGAAACCACTTTTGCACTTGTATTAGTGTGGAAAAACTACTTTTCGCACTTGTGTTAGTGATGAAAAACCACTTTTCGCACTTGTGTTAGTGTTGAAAAACCACTTTTTGCACTTGTGTTAGTGTTGAAAAACCACTTTTCGCACTTGTGTTGGTGCAGGAAACCACTTTTGCACTTGTATTAGAGGGGAAAAAACACTTTTTGCACTTGTGATAGTGTTGAAAAACCACTTTTCGCACTTGTGTTAGTGTTGAAAAACCACTTTTCGCACTTGTGTTAGTGTTGAAAAACCACTTTTCGCACTTGTGTTGGTGCAGGAAACCACTTTTGCACTTGTATTAGTGTGAAAAAACCACTTTTCGCACTTGTGTTAGTGTTGAAAAACCACTTTTCGCACTTGTGTTAGTGTTGAAAAACCACTTTTCGCACTTGTGTTAGTGTTGAAAAACCACTTTTTGCACTTGTGTTGGTGCAGGCAACCACTTTTGCACTTGTATTAGTGTGGAAAAAACACTTTTTGCACTTGTGATAGTGTTGAAAAACCACTTTTCGCACTTGTGTTAGTGTTGAAAATCCACTTTTCGCACTTGTGTTGGTGCAGGAAACCACTTTTGCACTTGTATAAATGTGGAAAAAACACTTTTCGCAGTTGTGTTAGTGTTGAAAAACCACTTTTCGCACTTGTGTTAGTGTTGAAAAAACACTTTTCGCACTTGTGTTGGTGCAGGAAACCACTTTTGCACTTGTATTAGTGTGGATAAAACACTTTTTGCACTTGTGATAGTGTTGAAAAACCACTTTTCGCACTTCTGTTGGTGCAGGAAACCACTTTTGCACTTGTATTAGTGTGGAAAAACCACTTTTCGCACTTGTGTTAGTGTTGAAAAACTACTTTTCGCACTTGTGTTAGTGTTGAAAAACCACTTTTTGCACTTGTGTTCGTGTTGAAAAACCACTTTTCGCACTTGTGTTTGTGCAGGAAACCACTTTTGCACTTGTATTAGAGGGGAAAAAACACTTTTTGCACTTGTGATAGTGTTGAAAAACCACTTTTCGCACTTGTGTTAGTGTTGAAAAACCACTTTTCGCACTTGTGTTAGTGTTGAAAAACCACTTTTCGCACTTGTGTTGGTGCAGGAAACCACTTTTGCACTTGTATTAGTGTGAAAAAACCACTTTTGCACTTGTGTTAGTGTTGAAAAACCACTTTTCGCACTTGTGTTAGTGTTGAAAAACCACTTTTCGCACTTGTGTTAGTGTTGAAAATCCACTTTTCGCACTTGTGTTGGTGCAGGAAACCACTTTTGCACTTGTATTAGTGTGGAAAAAACACTTTTTGCACATGTGATAGTGTTGAAAAACCACTTTTCGCACATGTGTTGGTGCAGGAAACCACTTTTGCACTTGTATTCGTGTGGAAAAAACCACTTTTCGCACTTGTGTTAGTGTTGAAAAACCACTTTTCGCACTTGTGTTAGTGTTGAAAAACCACTTTTCGCACTTGTGTTGGTGCAGGAAACCACTTTTGCACTTGTATAAATGTGGAAAAAACACTTTTCGCAGTTGTGTTAGTGTTTAAAAACCACTTTTCGCACTTGTGTTAGTGTTGAAAAAACACTTTTCGCACTTGTGTTGGTGCAGGAAACCACTTTTGCACTTGTATTAGTGTGGCTAAAACACTTTTTGCACTTGTGTTAGTGTTGAAAAACCACTTTTCGCACATGTGTTGGTGCAGGAAACCACTTTTGCACTTGTATTAGTGTGGAAAAACCACTTTTCGCACTTGTGTTAGTGTTGAAAAACCACTTTTCGCACTTGTGTTAGTGTTGAAAATCCACTTTTCGCACTTGTGTTGGTGCAGGAAACCACTTTTGCACTTGTATAAATGTGGAAAAAACACTTTTCGCAGTTGTGTTAGTGTTGAAAAACCACTTTTCGCACTTGTGTTAGTGTTGAAAAAACACTTTTCGCACTTGTGTTGGTGCAGGAAACCACTTTTGCACTTGTATTAGTGTGGCTAAAACACTTTTTGCACTTGTGATAGTGTTGAAAAACCACTTTTCGCACTTGTGTTGGTGCAGGAAACCACTTTTGCACTTGTATTAGTGTGGAAAAACTACTTTTCGCACTTGTGTTAGTGTTGAAAAACCACTTTTCGCACTTGTGTTAGTGTTGAAAAACCACTTTTTGCACTTGTGTTAGTGTTGAAAAACCACTTTTCGCACTTGTGTTGGTGCAGGAAACCACTTTTGCACTTGTATTAGAGGGGAAAAAACACTTTTTGCACTTGTGATAGTGTTGAAAAACCACTTTTCGCACTTGTGTTAGTGTTGAAAAACCACTTTTCGCACTTGTGTTGGTGCAGGAAACCACTTTTGCACTTGTATTAGTGTGAAAAAACCACTTTTCGCACTTGTGTTAGTGTTGAAAAACCACTTTTCGCACTTGTGTTAGTGTTGAAAAACCACTTTTCGCACTTGTGTTAGTGTTGAAAAACCACTTTTTGCACTTGTGTTGGTGCAGGCAACCACTTTTGCACTTGTATTAGTGTGGAAAAACAACTTTTTGCACTTGTGTTAGTGTTGAAAAACCACTTTTCGCACTTGTGTTAGTGTTGAAAAACGACTTTTCGCACATGTGTTAGTGTTGAAAAACCACTTTTCGCACTTGTGTTGGTGCAGGAAACCACTTTTGCACTTGTATTAGTGTGGAAAAAACACTTTTTGCACTTGTGATAGTGTTGAAAAACCACTTTTCGCACTTGTGTTAGTGTTGAAAAATCCACTTTTCGCACTTGTGTTGGTGCAGGAAACCACTTTTGCACTTGTATAAATGTGGAAAAAACACTTTTCGCAGTTGTGTTAGTGTTGAAAAACCACTTTTCGCACTTGTGTTAGTGTTGAAAAAACACTTTTCGCACTTGTGTTGGTGCAGGAAACCACTTTTGCACTTGTATTAGTGTGGATAAAACACTTTTTGCACTTGTGATAGTGTTGAAAAACCACTTTTCGCACTTCTGTTGGTGCAGGAAACCACTTTTGCACTTGTATTAGTGTGGAAAAACCACTTTTCGCACTTGTGTTAGTGTTGAAAAACTACTTTTCGCACTTGTGTTAGTGTTGAAAAACCACTTTTTGCACTTGTGTTAGTGTTGAAAAACCACTTTTCGCACTTGTGTTTGTGCAGGAAACCACTTTTGCACTTGTATTAGAGGGGAAAAAACACTTTTTGCACTTGTGATAGTGTTGAAAAACCACTTTTCGCACTTGTGTTAGTGTTGAAAAACCACTTTTCGCACTTGTGTTAGTGTTGAAAAACCACTTTTCGCACTTGTGTTGGTGCAGGAAACCACTTTTGCACTTGTATTAGTGTGAAAAAACCACTTTTCGCACTTGTGTTAGTGTTGAAAAACCACTTTTCGCACTTGTGTTAGTGTTGAAAAACCACTTTTCGCACTTGTGTTAGTGTTGAAAATCCACTTTTCGCACTTGTGTTGGTGCAGGAAACCACTTTTGCACTTGTATTAGTGTGGAAAAAACACTTTTTGCACATGTGATAGTGTTGAAAAACCACTTTTCGCACATGTGTTGGTGCAGGAAACCACTTTTGCACTTGTATTAGTGTGGAAAAACCACTTTTCGCACTTGTGTTAGTGTTGAAAAACCACTTTTCGCACTTGTGTTAGTGTTGAAAAACCACTTTTCGCACTTGTGTTGGTGCAGGAAACCACTTTTGCACTTGTATAAATGTGGAAAAAACACTTTTCGCAGTTGTGTTAGTGTTGAAAAACCACTTTTCGCACTTGTGTTAGTGTTGAAAAAACACTTTTCGCACTTGTGTTGGTGCAGGAAACCACTTTTGCACTTGTATTAGTGTGGCTAAAACACTTTTTGCACTTGTGATAGTGTTGAAAAACCACTTTTCGCACATGTGTTGGTGCAGGAAACCACTTTTGCACTTGTATTAGTGTGGAAAACCACTTTTCGCACTTGTGTTAGTGTTGAAAAACCACTTTTCGCACTTGTGTTAGTGTTGAAAATCCACTTTTCGCACTTGTGTTGGTGCAGGAAACCACTTTTGCACTTGTATAAATGTGGAAAAAACACTTTTCGCAGTTGTGTTAGTGTTGAAAAACCACTTTTCGCACTTGTGTTAGTGTTGAAAAAACACTTTTCGCACTTGTGTTGGTGCAGGAAACCACTTTTGCACTTGTATTAGTGTGGCTAAAACACTTTTTGCACTTGTGATAGTGTTGAAAAACCACTTTTCGCACTTGTGTTGGTGCAGGAAACCACTTTTGCACTTGTATTAGTGTGGAAAAACTACTTTTCGCACTTGTGTTAGTGTTGAAAAACCACTTTTCGCACTTGTGTTAGTGTTGAAAAACCACTTTTTCACTTGTGTTAGTGTTGAAAAACCACTTTTCGCACTTGTGTTGGTGCAGGAAACCACTTTTGCACTTGTATTAGAGGGGAAAAAACACTTTTTGCACTTGTGATAGTGTTGAAAAACCACTTTTCGCACTTGTGTTAGTGTTGAAAAACCACTTTTCGCACTTGTGTTAGTGTTGAAAAACCACTTTTCGCACTTGTGTTGGTGCAGGAAACCACTTTTGCACTTGTATTAGTGTGAAAAAACCACTTTTCGCACTTGTGTTAGTGTTGAAAAACCACTTTTCGCACTTGTGTTAGTGTTGAAAAACCACTTTTCGCACTTGTGTTAGTGTTGAAAAACCACTTTTTGCACTTGTGTTGGTGCAGGCAACCACTTTTGCACTTGTATTAGTGTGGAAAAACAACTTTTTGCACTTGTGATAGTGTTGAAAAACCACTTTTCGCACTTGTGTTAGTGTTGAAAATCCACTTTTCGCACTTGTGTTGGTGCAGGAAACCACTTTTGCACTTGTATAAATGTGGAAAAAACACTTTTCGCAGTTGTGTTAGTGTTGAAAAACCACTTTTGCACTTGTATTAGTGTGGAAAAACCACTTTTCGCACTTGTGTTAGTGTTGAAAAACTACTTTTCGCACTTGTGTTAGTGTTGAAAAACCACTTTTTGCACTTGTGTTAGTGTTGAAAAACCACTTTTTGCACTTGTGTTTGTGCAGGAAACCACTTTTGCACTTGTATTAGAAGGGAAAAAACACTTTTTGCACTTGTGATAGTGTTGAAAAACCACTTTTCGCACTTGTGTTAGTGTTGAAAAACCACTTTTCGCACTTGTGTTGGTGCAGGAAACCACTTTTGCACTTGTATTAGTGTGAAAAAACCACTTTTCGCACTTGTGTTAGTGTTGAAAAACCACTTTTCGCACTTGTGTTATTGTTGAAAAACCACTTTTCGCACTTGTGTTAGTGTTGAAAATCCACTTTTCGCACTTGTGTTGGTGCAGGAAACCACTTTTGCACTTGTATTAGTGTGGAAAAAACACTTTTTGCACATGTGATAGTGTTGAAAAACCACTTTTCGCACATGTGTTGGTGCAGGAAACCACTTTTGCACTTGTATTAGTGTGGAAAAACCACTTTTCGCACTTGTGTTAGTGTTGAAAAACCACTTTTCGCACTTGTGTTAGTGTTGAAAAACCACTTTTCGCACTTGTGTTGGTGCAGGAAACCACTTTAGCACTTGTATTAGTGTGGAAAAAGCACTTTTTGCACTTGTGATAGTGTTGAAAAACCACTTTTCGCACTTGTGTTAGTGTTGAAAAACCACTTTTAGCACTTGTGTTGGTGCAGGAAACCACTTTTGCACTTGTAATAGTGTGGAAAAACCACGTTTTGCACTTGTGTTAGTGTTGAAAAACCACTTTTCGCACTTGTGTTAGTGTTGAAAAACCACTTTTCACACTTGTGTTGGTGCAGGAAACCACTTTTGCACTTGTATTAGTGTGGAAAAAACACTTTTTGCACTTGTGATAGTGTTGAAAAACCACTTTTCGCACTTGTGTTAGTGTTGAAAAACCACTTTTCGCTCTTGTGTTGGTGCAGGAAACCACTTTTGCACTTGTATAAATGTGGAAAAAACACTTTTCGCACTTGTGTTAGTGTTGAAAAACCACTTTTCGCTCTTGTGTTAGTGTTGAAAAAACACTTTTCGCACTTGTGTTGGTGCAGTAAACCACTTTTGCACTTGTATTAGTGTGGAAAAAACACTTTTTGCACTTGTGATAGTGTTGAAAAACAACTTTTCGCACTTGTGTTAGTGTTGACAGTAGTGTAATAATGTTGCTTCTGGGACACCTCCGTTTAACATGTGAAATCCCTATCTAATGTCATTTACCCCCTTGTCTTTTTCAAAAATCATAAACACCTCTATTTCTCCCACCCTCATCTTTATGAACCTTTTGTCTGTAGTACCTATCCTTAATGTTGTTCATTAGACCACTCAAACACTACAAATATTTGTTTTCTCTTATAGACCTATCATCCTTCTTCTACATATCATCTGGCAGATTAATCTTTGACCCACTCAAACATTGACCCATTCACTTCCATATTAATTCTTTCCCTCCCTCATTGCCCCTAAACACCTATATTTCTCTCACCCTGTTCTTTACGAACCTTCTAACCTTTTGACATGTTATCCTTATTCATTAGACCACTTAAACACCTGTGATCCTTCTGACCTCATGGACCTTTTAACCTTTTACTCTTAATATCATCTGGTGAATATAACCCACTCAAACAACGACCCTACAAATATTTGTTTATGCGTGGGAAATAATTTAATTCTCCTACAACTCTCTTCACCATCTAATATATTAACAAAAAATATGTTTGAGTTTGGTTCTTTATTAAGATATTTTAACTGAGCTAAGATAAAATGGTAAACCTCCCTCAATGTTCTTGTTTGAGCGCCTCCAGTGCCACATACCATTTTTTGGTAAGCGCCGCCCACTTTTTGGTAAACCACGCCCATTTTTTACTAAGCCCCGCCCACTTTTTGTTAAGCCACGCCCATTTTTTACTAAGCCCCGCCCACTTTTGCTAAGCTCCTCCCACTTTTGCTAAGTCCCACCCACTTTATAAACTCTTCAGCATTGTATCATTTCCAGGTAATACATTACATCATTTTCAGGGAATTTCCATCACATCATTTCCAGTTAAGACACGCCCAGGGAATTTCCACAGGAAGACACACCCAGTCCTTATAAAAGGCACCGACCACACAGGCTTTTTCAAACACGCTTTCTGCTTCACTTGAGAATGGACTACTATGCCGAAATGGAATGGGATAACTTTGCTATTCCATGGAGTCCTACTACCTGTGTAGAACTCAACCTTCAGATTGATGAACTGGACTCGAACCTCTTATCAATGGAGGTAAGTTTGTTTATTTATTTATTTATTTATTTAATTTTTTTTTTTTTTTAAGATGAGACTCGTGTAAGAGTTAACAAAGTTTATTTTAATATTCATAGAGCTTGATTTATACAAATAAAAAATATTGTATTAAATTAATACATTGTTATTTTCTTTCACAGGAAATTGTATCTGAGATACGAAATGAAAATTCTGCTTTTAACACAACTTGGGATGAAGTTATTTTTTTGTTTGAAGACATTTTGAACAACCAAGACCCCCAGAACGAGTTCTACCTTGATGACCCAGCCAAAGAGTTATACCTTGGAGATCCACAAAATCCTGAAAAAGAGTTTTACCATGATGATACTTGTTGTGAGTTATCAAAACAAAACCCACTGAACAAGTTCTACCTTGATGAGCCAGAATACAAGTCATACATTGGAGACCCACAAATTTCTGAAAATTGGGAAAGGAGAGTTCTCCCTGATGGTCCGCAGTTATACTATGTGAGACACATCATAGAAACCCTAAAAAATTGGGCAAGGAGAGTTCTCCCTGATGGTCCGCAGTTATACTATGTGAGACACATCATAGAAACCCTAAAAAATTGGGCAAGGAGAGTTCTCCCTGATGGTCCGCAGTTATACTATGTGAGACACATCATAGAAACCCTAAAAAATTGGGCAAGGAGAGTTCTCCCTGATGGTCCGCAGTTATACTATGTGAGACACATCATAGAAACCCTAAAAAATTGTGAAATGGGAATTCTCCCTGATGGTCCGCAGTTATATTATGTGAGACACATCATAGAAACCCTAAAAAATTGGGAAAGGGAAGTTTTCCCTGATGGTCCGCAGTTATACTATGTGAGACTTATCACGGAAACCCCCAATATTTCTGAAAATTGTGGTTTTACCTTGGGGACTTGGAAAGATGGTTATATTTTTGGAGACTCGGAATGGGGGTTTTGTTTTGATGACTCGGAATGTGATACCTATCTTGGAGGCTCAACAGGAATGTGGTTATACCTTGGGAACTTGGAAAGTTGGTTTTATTTTGGAGACTCTACCTGTGGGGTTCCTCTTGGAGACTCTTTGGATTCTAAAGCAATGAACAATGTTCTTTATTTAATGACGCTTGATTTAAGCAATATCAAGAAAGTTCGAGGAAGAAAATGCTGGAAAATTCTTTCTTCCCATTTCTACTTCTTCAAACTTAAAAGCCTTGAAAGACAGAATTGGAGGAAGAGGAAAAAAAAAAAAAGAAATACGTATTTAAAAAAGAAGAAAAGAAAGATTATGTTAGGGTTTGGGTGGGATTTTGAATGTGAGGGTTAGGGATGGGGTTGGGTTAGGGTTGGGATTTTGAATGTGAGGGTTAGGGTTGGGGTTGGGTTAGGGATGGGGTTGGGTTAGGGATGGGGTTGGGTTAGGGATGGGTTGGGTTAGGGTTGGGATTTTGAATGTGAGGGTTAGGGTTGGGGTTGGGTTAGGGATGGGATTGGGTTAGGGTTGGGATTTTGAATGTGAGGGTTAGGGATGGGTTGGGTTAGGGATGGGGTTGGGTTAGGGATGGGGTTGGGTTAGGGTTGGGGTTGGGTTAGGGATGGGGTTGGGTTAGGGATGGGGTTGGGTTAGGGATGGGGTTGGGTTAGGGATGGGGTTGGGTTAGGGATGGGTTGGGTTAGGGATGGGTTTGGGTTAGGGATGGGGTTGGGTTAGGGCTTGGGTTGGGTTAGGGTTTGTATATTATTATGACTCACTCGCACATACACACACACACAAAAGTTAAGCCCCAACTAAAAAGTTGTGGGATTCTGTGTTTGGGGTTCACAGATTTAAAAACGTATCCCCATTATACACACACAAAAGTTAAGCCCCAACTAAAAAGTTGTGGGATTCTGTGTTTGGGGTTCACAGATTTAAAAACGTATCCCCATTATACACACACAAAAGTTAAGCCCCAACTAAAAAGTTGTGGGATTCTGTGTTTGGGGTTCACAGATTTAAAAACGTATCCCCATTATACACACACAAAAGTTAAGCCCCAACTAAAAAGTTGTGGGATTCTGTGTTTGGGGTTCACAGATTTAAAAACGTATCCCCATTATACACACACAAAAGTTAAGCCCCAACTAAAAAGTTGTGGGATTCTGTGTTTGGGGTTCACAGATTTAAAAACGTATCCCCATTATACACACACAAAAGTTAAGCCCCAACTAAAAAGTTGTGGGATTCTGTGTTTGGGGTTCACAGATTTAAAAACGTATCCCCATTACATTTTATTTATTTATTTATTATTTTCAAGGGTATTATCTGCTTACTTGTGTTTTTTGTAATTCTTGTGAGTAAAATGAACCCAAGATTTCTTCTCCATTTAAATCATATAATTTGTAGGTCCAAGGGACTGTATCCATTACATCAATGATTTTAAATAATTCACGAGTCCATTTTTGTGTATAACCTTTCTCAAAATGACTTTTCCATTTGTATATTCTTACAATATCACCAACTTTAAACTTGGGCTTTCTCAAATTAATCTCCTTTTCATATTCTAATTTTGTAAATGTTTCTGATGGTTTTGATTGTGTTGATGAATGAACTGTATTATTGTAATTATCTACAATATCCTGAATTAAATACACCCATTTTTGAGAACCGAGTTGTGTGAATTTTTTATATAATTTCTCTTTTAAAGTACGATTAAAACGCTCAATAACAACTGCCTTTCCTTCATTAAAGGTGCTGTATAATTTAATACCCTTCCCCTTAAGAAATTTCATGAATATTTTGTTATAGAACTCTGTTCCCTCATCAGTCCATAACTTCTTTGGTTTCCTTTTATCCCGATCAAATATTAGCTTAAAGGCTAACATTAAAGTATCACCCCTTTTATTTTTTAAAGGGACAACCCAGGCAAATCTACTCCTCAAATCAATAACGGTTAAAGCATACCTGTATCCCCTGTCATTATTCAATTCAATTAAATCAGCGGACCATATGTGGTCAGTGTATTTAGAATAAACCTTCCTTCTTTTAAACTTTGTGATTATAGGTTTGTGTAATTCTTCAGCCAAAAGCTCCTCAGTCTTGATGACATCATTAGAGCCTAATAGTTTTTTGAGGAATAACCAAGACCAAGTTTCAATTTAGCATTTATCAAATTTCTCACAATAAACCTATCAACTTTCTCTCTCAACGTTGGATTTTGTATCAAAGACAAATTATACAACATTTCGCTGTCGGCTTTATGTTTTTCAGTCAACGTAGTGGTTTTCCCATAAGCAATATCATGCTTCATACACACTTCGTCAACCCTATTTGTAGGTTTAGACCAAGGTTTAGGATTGTCAGCCTCATCTAATCTTTTATCCAAGTTTGTTCCTGGACCACAGAAAGAATACCCTGGAAGGTGTAATTCCCCTGGAATTCCAGTTGTTGTAAATTTACTTCCTGACAGAAACTTTTGTATGTCTCCTCCTCTTTTAGGAGAGATGAATTGGCACTTTTTAGAGCCACATACTTGACATATTCCTTTTTGATAAACTCTATTATTTTTAGCTTTAACATAAGAGATATTTTTAGATTTAGTTTTCTTTTTACATTTGAGACAATAACTCATATTTATTTATCAGAAAAATTCCGACAGAGTATCAAAACCTTTTTGGTTTTCAACATATACATTTCAATCTTTATTTTTAAAACATAAAGAATCCTAAGGAATGCCTTCACTCTCTCCTCCATTTATTTACAAATAAAAACTAACTAAAGTCAATGACACCAACATCATCAATCACATAATCTTTTCCTTCTTCTTCTTCTTCTTCTTCACCACTTTCTCGTTTAAATCTCCTCCCTGAAATTGAAGACATTGACGTTCTTATTTTTGAAACCATTATCTTCATAAGAGTTGTTAATTCTTTAATTTCCTCTTCGGTGCGTTGAGATTGATTTATTTGCTTTAATACACTCAATCTTTTATGAATCTCAATGATTTCCATCTTTTTATATTTTTCCTCCCTCTCTCTTTGCTCCCTCTCCTCCTCCTCCATTTTCTCCCTCTCCTCCTTCTCCTTTTTCTCCCTTTTCTCCCTTTCCTCCTTCTCCCTTTTCTCCCTTTCCTCCTTCTCATTTTTCTCCCTCTCCTCCTTCTCCTCCTTTTTCTCCCTCTCCTCCTTCTCCTCCCTCTCCCTTTCCTCCTTCTCCTTTTTCTCTCTTTCCTCCTTCTCTTCTTCAACTCCTTCCTCATCCCTTGCTACCCTTGAGTTTGAACCCCAAAGAATATTATACATATACTCATCTGGATTTTGAGATATTCTTGTATCTATAATTATTTTTCTCATAATAGGATACCAATAAGATTTGTTGACGATTTCTAAAAGAGTTTTATATTTCATAACTTTGAGAAGTTCATTTTTATTTAATATTTTAAACAAGTCTCTATTTGTGGGTTTAACAATATCAGTATAAGGCCAGTTTTTAATGACAAAATTCCCATGTATATGCTCCAAATCATAAGGTATGTAATACCGAGCACCCTTTTCTTGTAGGTATCCTTGAATACAAAAATTATAATTCTCTTGTAGTCTTCTTCCTGCCATTTATGTATCAGAAATATATGTGAGATTAATATTATGACAGGTAATACCACCCCATCTTCCCACTACCAAATCGGTTTGTATTCCTCGGCTTTCTATCCTTATCTCATTACCTTCCTTCTTTGTCATGCGAACCATCGCTATACTATCATATATTTTTCTTTTCTTAAAATCACGTATTTGTTGTTTACTAATTGTACTTCCACATAAATCCTTATCCTCACCAAGTGGATAATATTCTTCTTTACGAGACTGATTTAAATCATGTAGGTCTTCTATGTTTATTGAAAAAGACCAATTATACCCTAAATCAGGCATATCATACCCCCATTTATTAATTCGCATATTAACTAAATGTCCTTCTTTATAAAATTCAATTGTAAGCAGGTAGTTAAATTCAATGAGGAAAGGTGTATGGTCAGTATAACCAGGTGTTGTGGTTGTAAATTTTACTTCTTTCACAAAACGTGCTGTTTTCTTTAAAAATATATATTGTGATAAATCACTTAATCTAATTAAGTCATTCGCATCTGTAGGGTTTGGATAATTGATTAATTTATAAGTATTCTTCATATTAATATTTTTACTTACACTATATTTTTGTCGTTCAGCCTGTGCCTTTGTATAATAATTTGATAAATCAATATCCTGAGAGGATTTTCCAAAGATAGAACCATCTTTTCCAACATAAGTCATTTATATTAGATTAAAAATGATATCATAAAAATTTTCATTATTGTTGAGTTGAAATAATACATATAAACATAATTGACCACAACATTTAGAATTAATTTCTTGAACTTGAAATGTTTGATAAACACCATTCTGTAAGAATTGTATTACTTCAACAGGTGGTGGCATACCATAACTATCAAAATAATATTTATCCTGACTATTATGAATACAAACCCAATGAGAACCATTCTGTGTGTCTAAATTCATAATAATATTCTTTGTATTCTTATTTATATGTATTAATTCATCTCTCATACAGATTACCACATTATCAATTTTTAGTGTTTTACAATACTTGGCTAGTTCTATATTTGACGTTGTATTCTTTCCAAATTGTTTAAACCATTTATCCATTTATTTATGAGAAAGATACAATCCATTACCCCGTTTAGTTAGTTTAACACCCGCTTGAGCGATAGAGGAAAGCATATCACCAACCAACAATCTAGCTTTATCAGGTAGACTTTCAAGTTTTTGAGCAAAATCTACAATTACACCACTTCCACTAATTTGTTTCTCCAACTCCTTGTTATGTCTTTCCAATTCTTTTTGAGCTTTTAGTTGTGCCTTCCTTTCGTTAGCAGTTTTTACCGCTGCTGAAATACCACCAGTCAATGCTCCCGCCGCACTTAAACCAGCAAATAAAGGAATTAGAAACGGGAGAAATCCTCCTCTTGACTCGTCTATTGAATATTTCTTTAACATAGGTTTCGTCATTTTAATTTTAAGTGATCCAACATCATTTAGTGTTTTTACTTGTGTGTGTGTGAGTAAAACATCAATTCTTACAGCTCCTTTTCTTTGAATTGTATTAACATTAATAATACAAGGCTTTTGATTTTGAATACAAGATGTTAATTTATTAAGATTGATTTGATTAACATATACCCCTACCATTTATTTATGAGAAAAAACCTATGTGATATTAATCATAACACCATTATCTGTATTAATCTGTAATTCTGTTTCCTCCAAAAGCAAACAATAAGCATCAACTTCTTCATTCTCCCCTCTTTCAATGTATAGAGAAGTATCCACTCGATTAGACTTTATAGTTTCCTTTTGAGAACTCAGGTCAATTGCGTAGATTGTATATAAACCTTTAAATGCAACCATATCCAAAATAGGATCATTATTACCATTACTTTCACACACTTTTTGGTAGGACTTGTAGGCTTCCGCATAATCATTTTTTTCCCAATCAATTTCCAATCTATCTCGCGGATAAAATGTGCCATCAAGAGAAACCCGAAGTTGTTTCACCTTAGCATTATCACTCAGCGCATTATTCTTATTAGTACCCTCCTCTCCATCTGGTTTTTTAAAAATGAGCCATAGGTATCGTGGCTTTCCTTCAAGAACACCCAAATTCCAAGTGTAGGTAGTGTGTTCCAGTTTAACGTGTTGACATCTTCTTTTAAGGTATGATACATTTAGCGGTTTCTTTGAGTTAAGTCTTCTATTTAACATCTCCTCCGTTTTAAGATTAGGAGTATATTCATTGATATACCAACACAAATCATTAATAACAAATTTATTATTGTCGCCAAAAGCATTTTCAGCCCCAAAAAGCAATCTATTTACATTATCATTCCTTTGTAGTTGAAATCTAATTTTAAGACCATACAAAACTTTATCATAATCACAAAATCCAAATATACCTTTAAGAGGTACTGCTACGGTAAAACTATTCTCAGCTTTTGCGTCATCATTATACATTGACTTCCTTTGACTATAACCAGGGTCTGTGTTTGTTCCCGTTGACATATCAGGAATAAAGCCTTCAACAGCTCCCTTACCCATTCTATCACCAAACGAATATAGTGTAAATTTCATCATTTCAGATGTAGCAGAGACATAATCAACCGCTTCAACCTCTTGTGTTCCAATATACAGGCGAACACTGTCAAACATTTTCCAGAAGAAATCATTTACGAGTGTAGCATTAGTATTATTCGCAGCCTTAGTGAATTTAAATTTACACAGCAAGAAACTATCAGCTATATTCAAGTAAGTTTGTTGATTATTTATTTCAAAACTTTTTGTTCCGTTTGAATTCCAGTCGGTTCCTGTAATAGCATTTACCTTAAAATAGTCTTCCTTTTTAGTAGAGTTTGAAATGATAATCGTATCATCCAAATCATAGATACTATCAATCGCTTCCATACTTGTATTTATATAGTATTAAAATTGTTGAAACCCTGACCCAAGTATTTTAATGATTTTTTGTCGTTCTTGTGAAGATAGTTGAGTTTTACCTTTTTTAATTTCTTTGATTGCTTGTAATTTATGGGACTCCTTTTGAGCATCTTTTATACTCTTTACAACACCTGCTACATTTCCCATGAGAGAAGCAGTTGAACCAATTAGGTCTTTATGTTTAAGAATGGTTGAACCAATACCCATTAGAGTATCAATTATCCCATCTCCTTTATTTCGAAATTGATGACCCACACCCCGTTGTCTCTTAGGTTTATAGTATCCTTTACCCACATACCTTGTATAGTCTGGTGAAAGGAACATGCCCTCCCCTGTAATTATTTTATATTTTCCCAACTCGTGTTTTCTTACAATAACCATTATTTATTTATTGAAAAACTTCACGTAGGTGAATTCTGATGGATATAATTTCATCATTAAAGGATATCATACGATTATCTTGGTCGGTTATCCTAAAATTTACTCTGTATATGGTTTTTCCTGACACAGGTAAATAGACAAGATTTTTTGGTTCCATATTAAATTTATAACCAATCGGGGTTGAGTATGCACTGAATGAAAATATTGTATTTGTTCTTATTCCATCGTTATAAGCACCATCAATCAAATCACAATGAATTAATACTGAATTTATACCGGAGGATATTTGGATAACATTATCACTGTAAAACGTCCCGTTATTTTCAATCTTTTTTGAAGAGAAACCCAATAGCTCTCTGAACGAATTTTCAATCGTGAAATCAACTTTATAATTATTTTTCAGTTTAATAGTTGATTTTGAAGTGTGTGTTTGAATATCTATTACAATATTTTTTGGTTCATCACCTTTTTCTTTCATAAGGCGAGAGACTTCTGAAGATATTTGAGAAATCTCGTAAGCTCCAGGTGAAACAGTTATAGTTTTGTAGGCAGTGCCTGGATTATAACTAAACTTGTTGTTTTTCTCTGTGATATTAAAAAGGGTATTGTAAGTTTCCATTGACAACAAAGATGCCTCATATGAGGTAAGGGGGTCAAGTTGTAGTGGGTAAGGGAATGAAGCTGTGTAATCGCTCGTTGTGAAATTAAAACTAAGAATTGTGCTTCTCATCTTATTTAATATCTAATAAAATATCTTTGTATTGACATTTATTAATTATTTTCATGTTCATCAACTGATCTAAAATGGCTGAGGATTCATTAAAACAATTGTTGTTTCCAGCCTTCTTACTACCTAATAACAATAATAGCCTATTAACTAATTGTGATGGGTCATTTGGAAGAAAACTAACACCCGAACCAAGCTTACTTAAAGCATCAATAATATGTTTCTCCTTCTCATTCTTCTTACTTTTACCAGCAACAGAAACTCCATAATCAAGTGTATTTAACAACTCAATATATACCCTATCTTCCTCTCTTTCCATATCAAGTGGTTCCTCAAAATATTTTGAACCGCTGAATCCGGGGTTTGTTAGAAGAAACATTAATCTTGGAGTTAATTTAACATTTGGTTGAGTAGAACTCAAGAACATCAATTCATCATTAAATATCAATACCTTTTCTTCCACAAGATGAAACACTGCTGGTTCTTCTGTTGGAATGAGACCTGCTCTGGTTTTTGAACCCGCAGAATATTCATTGTTTTGAAGAGCTTCCACAACATAATTAGGGGGTTGATTTACCTGCTCAAGTTTCCGAAATAATCCCTCGTCATCATATTCTAATTCACCAAGTTCTTGTTTTGTTATCTGATTAAAATCTTTGAGCATTTGAAGTTTTTTCGGAGTAAATTCTACCGTGGGAACTGTAGGGTGTTGAGTTTTCAAAAGTGGTTTAAAGAATTTCTCTTGTTTTCTTTCAAAGGCTTCTTCACCAGTTAGTTTCTGTCTCCGTTTCTTCTTTATCTCTTCCTGTTGTTTAACAACTTTTGAAACTAATTGTTGATGTTCCTTAAACTTTCTTTCTCTTTCTTCAGTATTCATTTTCTGTATTTATTTATTGAAAAATATCATTTAGTATCTCATCTTGTTTCACAACAATATATTTATATTTTCCAATCGTGTGTTTCATATAATTTTCAAATTCTTTTTTACTACATAACGTAGAGCAATTATCTCTCCAAAAATTATTTACATCTATTGAATTTAACTTAAATAAAATAAAAGTATTGGCATTGTTTCTTATTGAGCGTCGAGGGAGTTGAAAATATGATTGACTAAGATATATACAATTACAAGAAGAATGTCTCCCTCTTGTATAGTAGCTATCCATTACTGTTTGGTTTCTCTCATTAACACAATCATCAAAGATGACAAGGTTCTTTTTTGATTTATCTAAATCTTGAGGTGAAGGTATATCATCCGTATTATCACTGAGAATACAAGTTATGGGTTTCGATTTTGATTTCTGTGTATCACAAAATAATTGTATTATATCATCAATATTATAATCATTTAGTTTGTTTTGAAGTTTAAATAAACCGATAATGTCTTCCTTTTTAAGACCCGCATTAAAACCCTGTGAGAGTAGTTGATACTCGGGTTGAAAACTTGACTTTGTAAAAATTATTAAATTATCATAATCTAAAAAATTAGAACCAAGGAGCATCTTTAAAAGTAAACAGGTTTTTCCACATCCGCTTGAACCAACTATTAGACATCTCAATGAATTTGGAATGTTTTTATGGTTATTAAATTTTATCTTATTTTCCCAAACGGGTAAAAAATCATTCATTTATATATTTGGAAAACAAGTTATCCAACTTTTTTTGAGCTATTTGAGAAACTCTATATTTTATCCTGAGTTCGGGTTTAATTTCAAAATAATCCATTATTTTATTTATATAGTATCTTGTATTAACATTTCCATTAAAATTATTTTGAATAATAAATATCATTAAACCCTTATACATTTCCTCAATACAATTAGTCTCTTCCCTTGAAAGAAATGGTGTATTATCATCACAATACTTAACATTCATCTCTCTTATTAATCTTGTAAAGTAATTCATTTTTGGTTCTAATTTAAAAGAGTTATATATTTTTTTATATTTCTTATTATCATTAATTAAAATTAAATCACAGAAAATACATTGTTTATATGAATCCTCATCATTAAGCCCCACTCTATCACAAGCCGGACAATTCTCTAATTTATCATATGGAGAGTCTGGAAATTCTAAATATCCTTCAGAACTTATCATATTTATGTGGTAAATTTTTACTTAAACTAAACGCAAGTTTATTCATTAATAAATACAATGTTTCAAAGCACAAAAGACAAATTTCAATCAATCTCTACTTCGGTGGAAGATATAGAAAAATATGTCAAAGATGTTAAATTGAACAAAGATAAATATGGAAATTTTTGGGTAAAACCAGTTATGGAAAATAACATGAGCCCCTCTATTTCATTTAAAGGAAGAGCTCTAACTATACCTGGAAAGACATCCATTAAAGTAAATCTAACAAAAGTTTCTCCTCTACTCCTGGCAATTTATTCAAAGCTTGAAAAAGTGATTGACCACGATACTTTGAAAAAGAATGATAAGACCATTAATAATTCTAGAGGAGACATTTGTATTTTCTTTAATAATCCAAAGGGTGTAGATCTAAGTAAAATGAATGATGTTAATATTTCTGGTGAAATGTCATTTCGTTCTATGATAGTTAGAGATTATTTAAAGATAACTTTTGATATAAAAATTGTAGAGATTGAATCTGTTAATGAAAGAAAGTATATAGATATTGATGGGAATATTTTTCTTGCTAATTAAATATGAGTCAATACAGCAGTGAAGATTTTACTATTTCATTGAACTCAGACGATAGTGATGATAGTATTTCATTGAACTTGGACGATGGTGATGATAGTATTTCATTGAACACAGATGATAGTTATGATACTAATAGTTTGTGCTCAAATGATAGTTATGAGAGTAGCTTTATTGATGACTCTGAGTATGATTCTGAGTATTCATGTGATAGTTATGACTTAGATGATTCTGAGTGAAAAAGTGTTTTAGTTTAAGCACAGCGATATATATAAAACGGAGCTGTAAAGCTCAAAAGTGTTTTATTTTAAGCACAGTGATATATATAAAACACCACGTTTTCTCACGCTATAAATATGGTTTATTGTGATACTTGCGAGAAGGAAGTAAAATATTATAAACAACATATTCTCACCGCAAAACATACATACAACATTTTAAACAAACTTTCCCCTCTTCCACCTGAAACAAAACACTGTTCTACATGTAATAAAAATATCCTCAAGAAAGGCTTCAAAATACATCTTAAAACAAATCTACATTTATCAAATTTTATCACAACTAAAAACTCTGATGGAGCATTCAAAGGACATATTAAAATAAGAGTCTTTAACTTCAAACCTCCTGAACCAGAGTCTATAGTTGATGCTGTAGAAATAGTTAAACCTGCTGTTCAAACGTTGATTGAAAAAACACTAAAGGAAATGAAACCACTTAAATTTTATATGGGAGTAAAATTAGAAATGACAAAGGATGAAGGAGTTATAGATGCACCATACATGAGAACTGAGCCACACTTTATATCTTCATATCAAGATTTTAAAACATCAGGAGTCTATGATGAACTTATTAAACAAGAGCAAGATGTGGATAATTCAATCGTAGGAAGTGGATTCAATATAGGAAAAATTATTTACATAGACATTCATATTCTTAAATCAGATCCTCTAAAAGCTTCTTCTTACATTGATTTACCCAGTGTTATCAAAAATAGAAAAGCAGTTATCAATATCAAAAATAAAGACAATAAATGTTTTCTCTGGTCTATTTTAGCACACTTACATCCTCCACATTTTCATGATGAAAGAGTATCTCATTATAAAAAATATGAGAATACATTAAATACGAAAGATCTAAAGTTTCCGATGACTTTAAATGATATTCCTAAATTTGAAAAGATGAATAATTTATCAGTTAATGTTTATGGTCTAACAGAAACAAACAACATTCAGGTTTTAAAGCTTTCTGACAATTGTAAACAAACTCATATTAATCTTCTATATTTTAATTCAGACGAAAATTCACATTATACATACATCAAAGATATTGCTAAATTAATAAAACCACAAGTCTGTAAGAGAACAAATAAAATATATATTTGTTTGCGTTGTCTTAACTTCTTCAATTCACAAGAAAGATTAGATAAACATTCAAATTATTGTGGCGAACATAAATCAATGGTAATCAATATGCCTAAAGAAGGCTCAAAGATCACATTCAAAGATGAAAATAAAAAGATCAAACATCCATTTGTTATATATATGCTGATTTTGAAAGTATTTTAGAAAAAATTGATACTGCTTCTCAAGATCCAAAAGAATCATACACAAATAAATATCAAAAACATACTCCTTGTGGTTTTTGTTATTATATCAAATCATCCGTTGGTGATAAATATAACAAGTTAGAGATGTATAGAGGCTCAAATACCCCAGAGGAGTTTGTGAAACGACTAGAAAAAGACTGTGTTCGATTAACCAAGATAATGAGAGAAACCAATAAACCAATGTCCTTAACAAGTAAAGAAAAAAGAGAATTTATAAAAAACAATGTCTGTCATATTTGTGAGGAGAAAATTGGTAAAGGTCTAAAGGTTAGAGACCATTGTCATCTCACTGGTAAATATAGAGGTCCGGCTCATCAAAGTTGTAATATTAATTATCAACTCCCCTCTTTCATTCCTGTCTTTCTTCATAACAACGCTCATTATGATACACATCTATTTATCAAGGAACTCTCAAAGACTTCTGGAAGTATCTCAGCAATTCCAAACACGGATCAGAAATACATTTCATTCACAAAAACAATTCACACATCTCCTATTACTCATATCAGATTTCTTGATACATTTAAATTCATGGCAAGTCCATTGGTTAACTTGGTTCAAAATCTAAAAGAGTTTCCATGTCTTTCAGAGTATTTTTTAGATAAAGATTTTCTAACACAAAAGGGAATTTACCCCTATGACTATATGGACTCATTTGAGAGATTCAATGAAACACAACTTCCTTCAAAAGAAAATTTCTATAACAAATTAAATAATAGTCATATATCTGATAAAGATTATGTACACGCACAAAATGTTTGGGAAAAATATAACATCAAGAATCTTGGCGAGTATCACGATTTGTATCTCAAAACTGATGTGCTTTTATTGGCCGATGTATTTGAAGCCTTTAGATCTGTTTGTCGCACTGGATATGGATTGGATCCTGCTCACTACTACACAGCACCTGGATTGGCCTGGAGTGCGATGTTGAAAATGACAAAACAAGATTTGGATTTGATAACCGATGTTGATATGCTTTTGATGATTGAAAAGGCAAAAAGAGGTGGAATTTCACAAGTCTGCTCGAGTAGATACGCAAAAGCAAATAACAAATATCTTCCAAATTATGATCCAACGAAAGAGAGTTCTTACTTGATGTACTATGACGCGAACAACCTGTATGGCTGGGCAATGTCTCAGGCTCTTCCTTATGGAAAACTTAGATGGGTAAAGGAAAAAGACTACAAAAACGTTTTACAAGATGTATGTATCTCTACACAAAAAGAATTGGATGAAGAAAAAGTTGGTTATTATTTTGAAATTGATTTAAAATATCCAGAGGAACTCCATAACCTACACAAAGATCTCCCATTTGCTTGTGAGAAAGCAAGTCCAAAGAAAGAATGGTTGAGTGATTATCAACGATCGTTTGATATAGGTGAATCAACAGAAAAATTACTTACTACATTATATAACAAGAAAAATTATGTTCTACACCAAAGAAATTTGCGACAATATTTATCAAAAGGTCTAAGAGTAGAGAAGATCCATAGGGTTCTAAAGTTCAATCAAAGTCATTGGTTAAAGGGGTACATTGATTTTAATACACAAAGAAGAACAGAGTCAAAAACAGATTTTGAGAAAGACTTTTATAAATTGATGAATAATGCGGTCTTTGGTAAGACTATGGAGAATGTGAGGAAAAGACAAAATATCAGACTATCAACATCTTGGGAACAAGCATCAAAATTAATTAATAGACCGAGTTTTACTCGAGCTGAGGTCTTTACTGAGAACTTTTGTGCGATCCATTTGATTAAAGAGAGTATTGAAATGAACAAACCTATTTATATTGGAACAACAATTCTTGATTTATCAAAGTCATTAATGTATGATTACTTTTATAATAACTTGAGGAAGAAATATCAAAATGATGTTAATCTACTTTATATGGATACAGATAGTTTTATTTTGAAAATTAATACCAACGATGTTTATTCAGACATGAAAAGAGACATTAATATCTATGACACGAGTAATTACAGTCCAGAGAGTGAGTTGTTCTCTTCTAAAAATAAAAAGGTGATTGGAAAGTTCAAGGATGAATTAGGAGGAAATGTTATGAGTGAATTTGTGGGATTGAGGTCAAAGGCTTATGCTTATAAATACATTGTGAATAACGTTGAAAAGACTGATAAGAAGTTAAAAGGTGTAAAGAAAAATGTTATTAAAGAAACAATAAACTTTAAGGATTATTATAACTGTTTAACAACAAAGAAAGAAGAGTTTAGAAAGATTAATGGAATAAGAAGTTATAAACATCAATTATATTCAGAAGAGATAAATAAGAAAGCATTGGGGGCTTTTGATGATAAGAGGTTTATTTTAGAAAATGGAATTGATAGTCTCCCTTATGGTTATATAAGTATATAAGTGATAAGATATATATATAAGTGATAAGATATATATATAAGTGATAAGATATACATAAGTGATAAGATATATATAAGTGATAAGATATATATAAGTGATAAGTTAAAAAGGGGGGGGGGTTGGGGATTTTAACGGGCTACCGCCGCCTTTTTTACTATTATATAAATGATAGAACCAAGTATCAACCAGACTAAAGAGTGGAGGTGTAATCAACCTTGGTATATAAATGGAAAACATAATGAATGTGAAAAATATCAAATAGGTATAATTGAAAAGGCAACTGGTAAAAAAGTTCACAAAACAAATAAGAGAATTAATTTAAATACCGGTGAATTGGGTAAAAAAGATGGAAATATTTTTGAGTGGACGGAAAACTTTGATGGTTGTCAGGAAAATATATACTTTAATTTAAAAATGGTATGTGGCACTGGAGGCGCTCAAGCAAGAACATTGAGGGAGGTTTACCATTTTATCTTAGCTCAGTTAAAATATCTTAATAAAGAACCAAACTCAAACATATTTTTTGTTAATATATTAGATGGTGAAGAGAGTTGTAGGAGAATTAAATTATTTCCCACGCATAAACAAATATTTGTAGGGTCGTTGTTTGAGTGGGTTATATTCACCAGATGATATTAAGAGTAAAAGGTTAAAAGGTCCATGAGGTCAGAAGGATCACAGGTGTTTAAGTGGTCTAATGAATAAGGATAACATGTCAAAAGGTTAGAAGGTTCGTAAAGAACAGGGTGAGAGAAATATAGGTGTTTAGGGGCAATGAGGGAGGGAAAGAATTAATATGGAAGTGAATGGGTCAATGTTTGAGTAGGTCAAAGATTAATCTGCCAGATGATATGTAGAAGAAGGATGATAGGTCTATAAGAGAAAACAAATATTTGTAGTGTTTGAGTGGTCTAATGAACAACATTAAGGATAGGTACTACAGACAAAAGGTTCATAAAGATGAGGGTGGGAGAAATAGAGGTGTTTATGATTTTTGAAAAAGACAAGGGGGTAAATGACATTAGATAGGGATTTCACATGTTAAACGGAGGTGTCCCAGAAGCAACATTATTACACTACTGTTGACAAACCACTTTTCGCACTTGTGTTGGTGCAGGAAACCACTTTTGCACTTGTATTAGTGTGGAAAAAACACTTTTCGCACTTGTGTTAGTGTTGAAAAAACCACTTTTCGCACTTGTGTTAGTGTTGAAAAACCACTTTTTGCACTTGTGTTAGTGTTGAAAAACCACTTTTCGCACTTGTGTTGGTGCAGGAAACCACTTTTGCACTTGTATTAGTGTGGAAAAAACACTTTTTGCACTTGTGATAGTGTTGAAAAACCACTTTTCGCACTTGTGTTAGTGTTGAAAAACCACTTTTCGCACTTGTGTTAGTGTTGAAAAACCACTTTTCGCACTTGTGTTGGTGCAGGAAACCACTTTTGCACTTGTATTAGTGTGAAAAAACCACTTTTCGCACATGTGTTAGTGTTGAAAAACCACTTTTCGCACTTGTGTTCGTGTTGAAAAACCACTTTTCGCACTTGTGTTAGTGTTGAAAAACCACTTTTCGCACTTG
This sequence comes from Myxine glutinosa, assembly GCF_964187855.1. Taxonomy (NCBI): domain Eukaryota; kingdom Metazoa; phylum Chordata; class Myxini; order Myxiniformes; family Myxinidae; genus Myxine; species Myxine glutinosa. Next base: position 63,968 of record NW_027616489.1, on the reverse strand, counting down.
TGTTGGTGCAGGCAACCACTTTTGCACTTGTATTGGTGTGGAAAAACAACTTTTTGCACTTGTGTTAGTGTTGAAAAACCACTTTTCGCACTTGTGTTAGTGTTGAAAAACCACTTTTCGCACATGTGTTAGTGTTGAAAAACCACTTTTCGCACTTGTGTTGGTGCAGGAAACCACTTTTGCACTTGTATTAGTGTGGAAAAACCACTTTTCGCACTTGTGTTAGTGTTGAAAAACCGCTTTTCGCACTTGTGTTAGTGTTGAAAAACCACTTTTCGCACTTGTGTTAGTGTTGAAAAACCACTTTTCGCACTTGTGTTGGTGCAGGAAAGCACTTTTGCACTTGTATTAGTGTGGAAAAACCACTTTTCGCACTTGTGTTAGTGTTGAAAAACCACTTTTCGCACTTGTGTTAGTGTTGAAAAACCACTTTTCGCACTTGTGTTAGTGTTGAAAATCCACTTTTCGCACTTGTGTTGGTGCAGGAAACCACTTTTGCACTTGTATTAGTGTGGAAAAAACACTTTTTGCACATGTGATAGTGTTGAAAAACCACTTTTCGCACATGTGTTGGTGCAGGAAACCACTTTTGCACTTGTATTAGTGTGGGAAAACCACTTTTCGCACTTGTGTTAGTGTTGAAAAACCACTTTTCGCACTTGTGTTATTGTTGAAAAACCACTTTTCGCACTTGTGTTGGTGCAGGAAACCACTTTTGCACTTGTATTAGTGTGGAAAAAGCACTTTTTGCACTTGTGATAGTGTTGAAAAACCACTTTTCGCACTTGTGTTAGTGTTGAAAAACCACTTTTCGCACTTGTGTTAGTGTTGAAAAACCACTTTTCGCACTTGTGTTAGTGTTGAAAAACCACTTTTCGCACTTGTGTTGGTGCAGGAAAGCACTTTTGCACTTGTATTAGTGTGGAAAAACCACTTTTCGCACTTGTGTTAGTGTTGAAAAACCACTTTTCACACTTGTGTTAGTGTTGAAAAACCACTTTTCGCACTTGTGTTGGTGCAGGAAACCACTTTTGCACTTGTATTAGTGTGGAAAAAACACTCTTTGCACTTGTGATAGTGTTGAAAAACCACTTTTCGCACTTGTGTTAGTGTTGAAAAACCACTTTTCGCACTTGTATTAGTGTTGAAAAACCACTTTTCGCACTTGTGTTGGTGCAGGAAACCACTTTTGCACTTGTATTAGTGTGAAAAAAACCACTTTTCACACTTGTGTTAGTGTTGAAAAACCACTTTTCGCACTTGTGTTAGTGTTGAAAAACCACTTTTCGCACTTGTGTTAGTGTTGAAAAACCACTTTTTGCACTTGTGTTGGTGCAGGCAACCACTTTTGCACTTGTATTAGTGTGGAAAAACAACTTTTTGCACTTGTGTTAGTGTTGAAAAACCACTTTTCGCACTTGTGTTAGTGTTGAAAAACGACTTTTCGCACATGTGTTAGTGTTGAAAAACCACTTTTCGCACTTGTGTTGGTGCAGGAAACCACTTTTGCACTTGTATTAGTGTGGAAAAACCACTTTTCGCACTTGTGTTAGTGTTGAAAAACCACTTTTCACACTTGTGTTAGTGTTGAAAAACCACTTTTCGCACTTGTGTTGGTGCAGGAAACCACTTTTGCACTTGTATTAGTGTGGAAAAAACACTTTTTGCACTTGTGATAGTGTTGAAAAACCACTTTTCGCACTTGTGTTAGTGTTGAAAAACCACTTTTCGCACTTGTGTTGGTGCAGGAAACCACTTTTGCACTTGTATTAGTGTGGAAAAAACACTTTTTGCACTTGTGATAGTGTTGAAAAACCACTTTTCGCACTTGTGTTAGTGTTGAAAAACCACTTTTCGCACTTGTGTTAGTGTTGAAAAACCACTTTTTGCACTTGTGATAGTGTTGAAAAACCACTTTTCGCACTTGTGTTAGTGTTGAAAAACCACTTTTCGCACTTGTGTTAGTGTTGAAAAACCACTTTTCGCACTTGTGTTAGTGTTGAAAAACCACTTTTCGCACTTGTGTTGGTGCAGGAAAGCACTTTTGCACTTGTATTAGTGTGGAAAAACCACTTTTCGCACTTGTGTTAGTGTTGAAAAACCACTTTTCACACTTGTGTTAGTGTTGAAAAACCACTTTTCGCACTTGTGTTGGTGCAGGAAACCACTTTTGCACTTGTATTAGTGTGGAAAAAACACTTTTTGCACTTGTGATAGTGTTGAAAAACCACTTTTCGCACTTGTGTTAGTGTTGAAAAACCACTTTTCGCACTTGTGTTGGTGCAGGAAACCACTTTTGCACTTGTATTAGTGTGGAAAAAACACTTTTTGCACTTGTGATAGTGTTGAAAAACCACTTTTCGCACTTGTGTTAGTGTTGAAAAACCACTTTTCGCACTTGTGTTAGTGTTGAAAAACCACTTTTTGCACTTGTGTTGGTGCAGGCAACCACTTTTGCACTTGTATTAGTGTGGAAAAACAACTTTTTGCACTTGTGTTAGTGTTGAAAAACCACTTTTCGCACTTGTGTTAGTGTTGAAAAACGACTTTTCGCACATGTGTTAGTGTTGAAAAACGACTTTTCGCACTTGTGTTGGTGCAGGAAACCACATTTGCACTTGTATTAGTGTGGAAAAACCACTTTTCGCACTTGTGTTAGTGTTGAAAAACCACTTTTCGCACTTGTGTTAGTGTTGAAAAACCACTTTTCGCACTTGTGTTAGTGTTGAAAAACCACTTTTCGCACTTGTGTTGGTGCAGGAAAGCACTTTTGCACTTGTATTAGTGTGGAAAAACCACTTTTCGCACTTGTGTTAGTGTTGAAAAACCACTTTTCACACTTGTGTTAGTGTTGAAAAACCACTTTTCGCACTTGTGTTGGTGCAGGAAACCACTTTTGCACTTGTATTAGTGTGGAAAAAACACTTTTTGCACTTGTGATAGTGTTGAAAAACCACTTTTCGCACTTGTGTTAGTGTTGAAAAACCACTTTTCGCACTTGTGTTGGTGCAGGAACCCACTTTTGCACTTGTATTAGTGTGGAAAAAACACTTTTCGCACTTGTGTTAGTGCAGGAAACCACTTTTGCACTTGTATTAGTGTGGAAAAAACACTTTTTGCACATGTGATAGTGTTGAAAAACCACTTTTCGCACATGTGTTGGTGCAGGAAACCACATTTGCACTTGTATTAGTGTTGAAAAACCACTTTTCGCACTTGTGTTAGTGTTGAAAAACCACTTTTCGCACTTGTGTTAGTGTTGAAAAACCACTTTTCGCACTTGTGTTGGTGCAGGAAAGCACTTTTGCACTTGTATTAGTGTGGAAAAACCACTTTTCGCACTTGTGTTAGTGTTGAAAAACCACTTTTCACACTTGTGTTAGTGTTGAAAAACCACTTTTCGCACTTGTGTTGGTGCAGGAAACCACTTTTGCACTTGTATTAGTGTGGAAAAAACACTTTTTGCACTTGTGATAGTGTTGAAAAACCACTTTCTCGCACTTGTGTTAGTGTTGAAAAACCACTTTTCGCACTTGTGTTGGTGCAGGAATCCACTTTTGCACTTGTATTAGTGTGGAAAAAACACTTTTCGCACTTGTGTTGGTGCAGGAAACCACTTTTGCACTTGTATTAGTGTGGAAAAAACACTTTTTGCACATGTGATAGTGTTGAAAAACCACTTTTCGCACATGTGTTGGTGCAGGAAACCACTTTTGCACTTGTATTAGTGTGGAAAAACTACTTTTTGCACTTGTGTTAGTGTTGAAAAACCACTTTTCGCACTTGTGTTATTGTTGAAAAACCACTTTTCGCACTTGTGTTGGTGCAGGAAACCACTTTTGCACTTGTATTAGTGTGGAAAAAGCACTTTTTGCACTTGTGATAGTGTTGAAAAACCACTTTTCGCACTTGTGTTAGTGTTGAAAAACCACTTTTCGCACTTGTGTTGGTGCAGGAAACCACTTTTGCACTTGCATTAGTGTGGAAAAACCACGTTTTGCACTTGTGTTAGTGTTGAAAAACCACTTTTCGCACTTGTGTTAGTGTTGAAAAACCACTTTTTGCACTTGTGTTGGTGCAGGAAACCACTTTTGCACTTGTATTAGTGTGGAAAAAACACTTTTTGCACTTGTGATAGTGTTGAAAAACCACTTTTCGCACTTATGTTAGTGTTGAAAATCCACTTTTCGCACTTGTGTTGGTGCAGGAAACCACTTTTGCACTTGTATAAATGTGGAAAAAACACTTTAAGCAGTTGTGTTAGTGTTGAAAAACCACTTTTTGCACTTGTGTTAGTGTTGAAAAAACACTTTTCGCACTTGTGTTGGTGCAGGAAACCACTTTTGCACTTGTATTAGTGTGGATAAAACACTTTTTGCACTTGTGATAGTGTTGAAAAACCACTTTTCGCACTTCTGTTGGTGCAGGAAACCACTTTTGCACTTGTATTAGTGTGGAAAAACCACTTTTCGCACTTGTGTTAGTGTTGAAAAACTACTTTTCGCACTTGTGTTAGTGTTGAAAAACCACTTTTTGCACTTGTGTTAGTGTTGAAAAACCACTTTTCGCACTTGTGTTTGTGCAGGAAACCACTTTTGCACTTGTATTAGAGGGGAAAAAACACTTTTTGCACTTGTGATAGTGTTGAAAAACCACTTTTCGCACTTGTGTTAGTGTTGAAAAACCACTTTTCACACTTGTGTTAGTGTTGAAAAACCACTTTTCGCACTTGTGTTGGTGCAGGAAACCACTTTTGCACTTGTATTAGTGTGGAAAAAACACTTTTTGCACTTGTGATAGTGTTGAAAAACCACTTTTCGCACTTGTGTTAGTGTTGAAAAACCACTTTTCGCACTTGTGTTGGTGCAGGAAACCACTTTTGCACTTGTATTAGTGTGGAAAAAACACTTTTTGCACTTGTGATAGTGTTGAAAAACCACTTTTCGCACTTGTGTTAGTGTTGAAAAACCACTTTTCGCACTTGTGTTAGTGTTGAAAAACCACTTTTTGCACTTGTGTTGGTGCAGGCAACCACTTTTGCACTTGTATTAGTGTGGAAAAACAACTTTTTGCACTTGTGTTAGTGTTGAAAAACCACTTTTCGCACTTGTGTTAGTGTTGAAAAACGACTTTTCGCACATGTGTTAGTGTTGAAAAACGACTTTTCGCACTTGTGTTGGTGCAGGAAACCACATTTGCACTTGTATTAGTGTGGAAAAACCACTTTTCGCACTTGTGTTAGTGTTGAAAAACCACTTTTCGCACTTGTGTTAGTGTTGAAAAACCACTTTTCGCACTTGTGTTAGTGTTGAAAAACCACTTTTCGCACTTGTGTTGGTGCAGGAAAGCACTTTTGCACTTGTATTAGTGTGGAAAAACCACTTTTCGCACTTGTGTTAGTGTTGAAAAACCACTTTTCACACTTGTGTTAGTGTTGAAAAACCACTTTTCGCACTTGTGTTGGTGCAGGAAACCACTTTTGCACTTGTATTAGTGTGGAAAAAACACTTTTTGCACTTGTGATAGTGTTGAAAAACCACTTTTCGCACTTGTGTTAGTGTTGAAAAACCACTTTTCGCACTTGTGTTGGTGCAGGAACCCACTTTTGCACTTGTATTAGTGTGGAAAAAACACTTTTCGCACTTGTGTTGGTGCAGGAAACCACTTTTGCACTTGTATTAGTGTGGAAAAAACACTTTTTGCACATGTGATAGTGTTGAAAAACCACTTTTCGCACATGTGTTGGTGCAGGAAACCACATTTGCACTTGTATTAGTGTTGAAAAACCACTTTTCGCACTTGTGTTAGTGTTGAAAAACCACTTTTCGCACTTGTGTTAGTGTTGAAAAACCACTTTTCGCACTTGTGTTGGTGCAGGAAAGCACTTTTGCACTTGTATTAGTGTGGAAAAACCACTTTTCGCACTTGTGTTAGTGTTGAAAAACCACTTTTCACACTTGTGTTAGTGTTGAAAAACCACTTTTCGCACTTGTGTTGGTGCAGGAAACCACTTTTGCACTTGTATTAGTGTGGAAAAAACACTTTTTGCACTTGTGATAGTGTTGAAAAACCACTTTCTCGCACTTGTGTTAGTGTTGAAAAACCACTTTTCGCACTTGTGTTGGTGCAGGAATCCACTTTTGCACTTGTATTAGTGTGGAAAAAACAATTTTCGCACTTGTGTTGGTGCAGGAAACCACTTTTGCACTTGTATTAGTGTGGAAAAAACACTTTTTGCACATGTGATAGTGTTGAAAAACCACTTTTCGCACATGTGTTGGTGCAGGAAACCACTTTTGCACTTGTATTAGTGTGGAAAAACCACTTTTTGCACTTGTGTTAGTGTTGAAAAACCACTTTTCGCACTTGTGTTATTGTTGAAAAACCACTTTTCGCACTTGTGTTGGTGCAGGAAACCACTTTTGCACTTGTATTAGTGTGGAAAAAGCACTTTTTGCACTTGTGATAGTGTTGAAAAACCACTTTTTGCACTGGTGTTGGTGCAGGAAACCACTTTTGCACTTGCATTAGTGTGGAAAAACCACGTTTTGCACTTGTGTTAGTGTTGAAAAACCACTTTTCGCACTTGTGTTAGTGTTGAAAAACCACTTTTTGCACTTGTGTTGGTGCAGGAAACCACTTTTGCACTTGTATTAGTGTGGAAAAAACACTTTTTGCACTTGTGATAGTGTTGAAAAACCACTTTTCGCACTTGTGTTAGTGTTGAAAATCCACTTTTCGCACTTGTGTTGGTGCAGGAAACCACTTTTGCACTTGTATAAATGTGGAAAAAACACTTTAAGCAGTTGTGTTAGTGTTGAAAAACCACTTTTTGCACTTGTGTTAGTGTTGAAAAAACACTTTTCGCACTTGTGTTGGTGCAGGAAACCACTTTTGCACTTGTATTAGTGTGGATAAAACACTTTTTGCACTTGTGATAGTGTTGAAAAACCACTTTTCGCACTTCTGTTGGTGCAGGAAACCACTTTTGCACTTGTATTAGTGTGGAAAAACCACTTTTCGCACTTGTGTTAGTGTTGAAAAACTACTTTTCGCACTTGTGTTAGTGTTGAAAAACCACTTTTTGCACTTGTGTTAGTGTTGAAAAACCACTTTTCGCACTTGTGTTTGTGCAGGAAACCACTTTTGCACTTGTATTAGAGGGGAAAAGAAACACTTTTTGCACTTGTGATAGTGTTGAAAAACCACTTTTCGCACTTGTGTTAGTGTTGAAAAACCACTTTTCGCACTTGTGTTAGTGTTGAAAAACCACTTTTCGCACTTGTGTTGGTGCAGGAAACCACTTTTGCACTTGTATTAGTGTGAAAAAACCACTTTTCGCACTTGTGTTAGTGTTGAAAAACCACTTTTCGCACTTGTGTTAGTGTTGAAAAACTACTTTTCGCACTTGTGTTAGTGTTGAAAATCCACTTTTCGCACTTGTGTTGGTGCAGGAAACCACTTTTGCACTTGTATTAGTGTGGAAAAAACACTTTTTGCACATGTGATAGTGTTGAAAAACCACTTTTCGCACATGTGTTGGTGCAGGAAACCACTTTTGCACTTGTATTAGTGTGGAAAAACCACTTTTCGCACTTGTGTTAGTGTTGAAAAACCACTTTTCGCACTTGTGTTAGTGTTGAAAAACCACTTTTCGCACTTGTGTTGGTGCAGGAAACCACTTTTGCACTTGTATTAGTGTGGAAAAAGCACTTTTTGCACTTGTGATAGTGTTGAAAAACCACTTTACGCACTTGTGTTAGTGTTGAAAAACCACTTTTAGCACTTGTGTTGGTGCAGGAAACCACTTTTGCACTTGTAATAGTGTGGAAAAACCACGTTTTGCACTTGTGTTAGTGTTGAAAAACCACTTTTCGCACTTGTGTTAGTGTTGAAAAACCACTTTTCACACTTGTGTTGGTGCAGGAAACCACTTTTGCACTTGTATTAGTGTGGAAAAAACACTTTTTGCACTTGTGATAGTGTTGAAAAACCACTTTTCGCACTTGTGTTAGTGTTGAAAAACCACTTTTCGCACTTGTGTTGGTGCAGGAAACCACTTTTGCACTTGTATAAATGTGGAAAAAACACTTTTCGCACTTGTGTTAGTGTTGAAAAACCACTTTTCGCTCTTGTTTTAGTGTTGAAAAAACACTTTTCGCACTTGTGTTGGTGCAGGAAACCACTTTTGCACTTGTATTAGTGTGGAAAAAACACTTTTTGCACTTGTGATAGTGTTGAAAAACCACTTTTCGCACTTGTGTTAGTGTTGACAAACCACTTTTCGCACTTGTGTTGGTGCAGGAAACCACTTTTGCACTTGTATTAGTGTGGAAAAAACACTTTTCGCACTTGTGTTAGTGTTGAAAAACCACTTTTCGCACTTGTGTTAGTGTTGAAAAACCACTTTTTGCACTTGTGTTAGTGTTGAAAAACCACTTTTCGCACTTGTGTTGGTGCAGGAAACCACTTTTGCACTTGTATTAGTGTGGAAAAAACACTTTTTGCACTTGTGATAGTGTTGAAAAACCACTTTTCGCACTTGTGTTAGTGTTGAAAAACCACTTTTCGCACTTGTGTTAGTGTTGAAAAACCACTTTTCGCACTTGTGTTGGTGCAGGAAACCACTTTTGCACTTGTATTAGTGTGAAAAAACCACTTTTCGCACATGTGTTAGTGTTGAAAAACCACTTTTCGCACTTGTGTTCGTGTTGAAAAACCACTTTTCGCACTTGTGTTAGTGTTGAAAAACCACTTTTCGCACTTGTGTTGGTGCAGGCAACCACTTTTGCACTTGTATTGGTGTGGAAAAACAACTTTTTGCACTTGTGTTAGTGTTGAAAAACCACTTTTCGCACTTGTGTTAGTGTTGAAAAACCACTTTTTGCACTTGTGTTAGTGTTGAAAAACCACTTTTCGCACTTGTGTTGGTGCAGGAAACCACTTTTGCACTTGTATTAGTGTGGAAAAAACACTTTTTGCACTTGTGATAGTGTTGAAAAACCACTTTTCGCACTTGTGTTAGTGTTGAAAAACCACTTTTCGCACTTGTGTTAGTGTTGAAAAACCACTTTTCGCACTTGTGTTGGTGCAGGAAACCACTTTTGCACTTGTATTAGTGTGAAAAAACCACTTTTCGCACATGTGTTAGTGTTGAAAAACCACTTTTCGCACTTGTGTTCGTGTTGAAAAACCACTTTTCGCACTTGTGTTAGTGTTGAAAAACCACTTTTCGCACTTGTGTTGGTGCAGGCAACCACTTTTGCACTTGTATTGGTGTGGAAAAACAACTTTTTGCACTTGTGTTAGTGTTGAAAAACCACTTTTCGCACTTGTGTTAGTGTTGAAAAACCACTTTTCGCACATGTGTTAGTGTTGAAAAACCACTTTTCGCACTCGTGTTGGTGCAGGAAACCACTTTTGCACTTGTATTAGTGTGGCAAAACCACTTTTCGCACTTGTGTTAGTGTTGAAAAACCACTTTTCGCACTTGTGTTATTGTTGAAAAACCACTTTTCGCACTTGTGTTGGTGCAGGAAACCACTTTTGCACTTGTATTAGTGTGGAAAAAGCACTTTTTGCACTTGTGATAGTGTTGAAAAACCACTTTTCGCACTTGTGTTAGTGTTGAAAAACCACTTTTCGCACTTGTGTTGGTGCAGGAAACCACTTTTGCACTTGTATTAGTGTGGAAAAACCATGTTTTGCACTTGTGTTAGTGTTGAAAAACCACTTTTCGCACTTGTGTTAGTGTTGAAAAACCACTTTTCGCACTTGTGTTGGTGCAGGAAACCACTTTTGCACTTGTATTAGTGTGGAAAAAACACTTTTTGCACTTGTGATAGTGTTGAAAAACCACTTTTCGCACTTGTGTTAGTGTTGAAAATCCACTTTTCGCACTTGTGTTGGTGCAGGAAACCACTTTTGCACTTGTATAAATGTGGAAAAAACACTTTTCGCAGTTGTGTTAGTGTTGAAAAACCACTTTTCGCACTTGTGTTAGTGTTGAAAAAACACTTTTCGCACTTGTGTTGGTGCAGGAAACCACTTTTGCACTTGTATTAGTGTGGATAAAACACTTTTTGCACTTGTGATAGTGTTGAAAAACGACTTTTCGCACTTGTGTTGGTGCAGGAAACCACTTTTGCACTTGTGTTAGTGTTGAAAAACCACTTTTCGCACTTGTGTTAGTGTTGAAAATCCACTTTTCGCACTTGTGTTGGTGCAGGAAACCACTTTTGCACTTGTATAAATGTGGAAAAAACACTTTAAGCAGTTGTGTTAGTGTTGAAAAACCACTTTTTGCACTTGTGTTAGTGTTGAAAAAACACTTTTCGCACTTGTGTTGGTGCAGGAAACCACTTTTGCACTTGTATTAGTGTGGATAAAACACTTTTTGCACTTGTGATAGTGTTGAAAAACCACTTTTCGCACTTCTGTTGGTGCAGGAAACCACTTTTGCACTTGTATTAGTGTGGAAAAACCACTTTTCGCACTTGTGTTAGTGTTGAAAAACTACTTTTCGCACTTGTGTTAGTGTTGAAAAACCACTTTTTGCACTTGTGTTAGTGTTGAAAAACCACTTTTCGCACTTGTGTTTGTGCAGGAAACCACTTTTGCACTTGTATTAGAGGGGAAAAAACACTTTTTGCACTTGTGATAGTGTTGAAAAACCACTTTTCGCACTTGTGTTAGTGTTGAAAAACCACTTTTCACACTTGTGTTAGTGTTGAAAAACCACTTTTCGCACTTGTGTTGGTGCAGGAAACCACTTTTGCACTTGTATTAGTGTGGAAAAAACACTTTTTGCACTTGTGATAGTGTTGAAAAACCACTTTTCGCACTTGTGTTAGTGTTGAAAAACCACTTTTCGCACTTGTGTTGGTGCAGGAAACCACTTTTGCACTTGTATTAGTGTGGAAAAAACACTTTTTGCACTTGTGATAGTGTTGAAAAACCACTTTTCGCACTTGTGTTAGTGTTGAAAAACCACTTTTCGCACTTGTGTTAGTGTTGAAAAACCACTTTTTGCACTTGTGTTGGTGCAGGCAACCACTTTTGCACTTGTATTAGTGTGGAAAAACAACTTTTTGCACTTGTGTTAGTGTTGAAAAACCACTTTTCGCACTTGTGTTAGTGTTGAAAAACGACTTTTCGCACATGTGTTAGTGTTGAAAAACGACTTTTCGCACTTGTGTTGGTGCAGGAAACCACATTTGCACTTGTATTAGTGTGGAAAAACCACTTTTCGCACTTGTGTTAGTGTTGAAAAACCACTTTTCGCACTTGTGTTAGTGTTGAAAAACCACTTTTCGCACTTGTGTTAGTGTTGAAAAACCACTTTTCGCACTTGTGTTGGTGCAGGAAAGCACTTTTGCACTTGTATTAGTGTGGAAAAACCACTTTTCGCACTTGTGTTAGTGTTGAAAAACCACTTTTCACACTTGTGTTAGTGTTGAAAAACCACTTTTCGCACTTGTGTTGGTGCAGGAAACCACTTTTGCACTTGTATTAGTGTGGAAAAACACTTTTTGCACTTGTGATAGTGTTGAAAAACCACTTTTCGCACTTGTGTTAGTGTTGAAAAACCACTTTTCGCACTTGTGTTGGTGCAGGAACCCACTTTTGCACTTGTATTAGTGTGGAAAAAACACTTTTCGCACTTGTGTTGGTACAGGAAACCACTTTTGCACTTGTATTAGTGTGGAAAAAACACTTTTTGCACATGTGATAGTGTTGAAAAACCACTTTTCGCACATGTGTTGGTGCAGGAAACCACATTTGCACTTGTATTAGTGTTGAAAAACCACTTTTCGCACTTGTGTTAGTGTTGAAAAACCACTTTTCGCACTTGTGTTAGTGTTGAAAAACCACTTTTCGCACTTGTGTTGGTGCAGGAAAGCACTTTTGCAGTTGTATTAGTGTGGAAAAACCACTTTTCGCACTTGTGTTAGTGTTGAAAAACCACTTTTCACACTTGTGTTAGTGTTGAAAAACCACTTTTCGCACTTGTGTTGGTGCAGGAAACCACTTTTGCACTTGTATTAGTGTGGAAAAAACACTTTTTGCACTTGTGATAGTGTTGAAAAACCACTTTCTCGCACTTGTGTTAGTGTTGAAAAACCACTTTTCGCACTTGTGTTGGTGCAGGAATCCACTTTTGCACTTGTATTAGTGTGGAAAAAACAATTTTCGCACTTGTGTTGGTGCAGGAAACCACTTTTGCACTTGTATTAGTGTGGAAAAAACACTTTTTGCACATGTGATAGTGTTGAAAAACCACTTTTCGCACATGTGTTGGTGCAGGAAACCACTTTTGCACTTGTATTAGTGTGGAAAAACCACTTTTTGCACTTGTGTTAGTGTTGAAAAACCACTTTTCGCACTTGTGTTATTGTTGAAAAACCACTTTTCGCACTTGTGTTGGTGCAGGAAACCACTTTTGCACTTGTATTAGTGTGGAAAAAGCACTTTTTGCACTTGTGATAGTGTTGAAAAACCACTTTTTGCACTTGTGTTGGTGCAGGAAACCACTTTTGCACTTGCATTAGTGTGGAAAAACCACGTTTTGCACTTGTGTTAGTGTTGAAAAACCACTTTTCGCACTTGTGTTAGTGTTGAAAAACCACTTTTTGCACTTGTGTTGGTGCAGGAAACCACTTTTGCACTTGTATTAGTGTGGAAAAAACACTTTTTGCACTTGTGATAGTGTTGAAAAACCACTTTTCGCACTTGTGTTAGTGTTGAAAATCCACTTTTCGCACTTGTGTTGGTGCAGGAAACCACTTTTGCACTTGTATAAATGTGGAAAAAACACTTTAAGCAGTTGTGTTAGTGTTGAAAAACCACTTTTTGCACTTGTGTTAGTGTTGAAAAAACACTTTTCGCACTTGTGTTGGTGCAGGAAACCACTTTTGCACTTGTATTAGTGTGGATAAAACACTTTTTGCACTTGTGATAGTGTTGAAAAACCACTTTTCGCACTTCTGTTGGTGCAGGAAACCACTTTTGCACTTGTATTAGTGTGGAAAAACCACTTTTCGCACTTGTGTTAGTGTTGAAAAACTACTTTTCGCACTTGTGTTAGTGTTGAAAAACCACTTTCTGCACTTGTGTTAGTGTTGAAAAACCACTTTTCGCACTTGTGTTTGTGCAGGAAACCACTTTTGCACTTGTATTAGAGGGGAAAAGAAAGACTTTTTGCACTTGTGATAGTGTTGAAAAACCACTTTTCGCACTTGTGTTAGTGTTGAAAAACCACTTTTCGCACTTGTGTTAGTGTTGAAAAACCACTTTTCGCACTTGTGTTGGTGCAGGAAACCACTTTTGCACTTGTATTAGTGTGAAAAAACCACTTTTCGCACTTGTGTTAGTGTTGAAAAACCACTTTTCGCACTTGTGTTAGTGTTGAAAAACCACTTTTCGCACTTGTGTTAGTGTTGAAAATCCACTTTTCGCACTTGTGTTGGTGCAGGAAACCACTTTTGCACTTGTATTAGTGTGGAAAAAACACTTTTTGCACATGTGATAGTGTTGAAAAACCACTTTTCGCACATGTGTTGGTGCAGGAAACCACTTTTGCACTTGTATTAGTGTGGAAAAACCACTTTTCGCACTTGTGTTAGTGTTGAAAAACCACTTTTCGCACTTGTGTTAGTGTTGAAAAACCACTTTTCGCACTTGTGTTGGTGCAGGAAACCACTTTTGCACTTGTATTAGTGTGGAAAAAGCACTTTTTGCACTTGTGATAGTGTTGAAAAACCACTTTACGCACTTGTGTTAGTGTTGAAAAACCACTTTTAGCACTTGTGTTGGTGCAGGAAACCACTTTTGCACTTGTAATAGTGTGGATAAAACACTTTTTGCACTTGTGATAGTGTTGAAAAACGACTTTTCGCACTTGTGTTGGTGCAGGAAACCACTTTTGCACTTGTATTAGTGTGGAAAAACTACTTTTTGCACTTGTGTTAGTGTTGAAAAACCACTTTTCGCACTTGTGTTAGTGTTGAAAAACCACTTTTTGCACTTGTGTTAGTGTTGAAAAACCACTTTTCGCACTTGTGTTGGTGCAGGAAACCACTTTTGCACTTGTATTAGAGGGGAAAAAACACTTTTTGCACTTGTGATAGTGTTGAAAAACCACTTTTCGCACTTGTGTTAGTGTTGAAAAACCACTTTTCGCACTTGTGTTAGTGTTGAAAAACCACTTTTCGCACTTGTGTTGGTGCAGGAAACCACTTTTGCACTTGTATTAGTGTGAAAAAACCACTTTTCGCACTTGTGTTAGTGTTGAAAAACCACTTTTCGCACTTGTGTTAGTGTTGAAAAACCACTTTTCGCACTTGTGTTAGTGTTGAAAAACCACTTTTTGCACTTGTGTTGGTGCAGGCAACCACTTTTGCACTTGTATTAGTGTGGAAAAACAACTTTTTGCACTTGTGTTAGTGTTGAAAAACCACTTTTCGCACTTGTGTTAGTGTTGAAAAACGACTTTTCGCACATGTGTTAGTGTTGAAAAACCACTTTTCGCACTTGTGTTGGTGCAGGAAACCACTTTTGCACTTGTATTAGTGTGGAAAAAACACTTTTTGCACTTGTGATAGTGTTGAAAAACCACTTTTCGCACTTGTGTTAGTGTTGAAAATCCACTTTTCGCACTTGTGTTGGTGCAGGAAACCACTTTTGCACTTGTATAAATGTGGAAAAAACACTTTTCGCAGTTGTGTTAGTGTTGAAAAACCACTTTTCGCACTTGTGTTAGTGTTGAAAAAACACTTTTCGCACTTGTGTTGGTGCAGGAAACCACTTTTGCACTTGTATTAGTGTGGATAAAACACTTTTTGCACTTGTGATAGTGTTGAAAAACCACTTTTCGCACTTCTGTTGGTGCAGGAAACCACTTTTGCACTTGTATTAGTGTGGAAAAACCACTTTTCGCACTTGTGTTAGTGTTGAAAAACTACTTTTCGCACTTGTGTTAGTGTTGAAAAACCACTTTTTGCACTTGTGTTAGTGTTGAAAAACCACTTTTCGCACTTGTGTTTGTGCAGGAAACCACTTTTGCACTTGTATTAGAGGGGAAATAACACTTTTTGCACTTGTGATAGTGTTGAAAAACCACTCTTCGCACTTGTGTTAGTGTTGAAAAACCACTTTTCGCACTTGTGTTAGTGTTGAAAAACCACTTTTCGCACTTGTGTTGGTGCAGGAAACCACTTTTGCACTTGTATTAGTGTGAAAAAACCACTTTTCGCACTTGTGTTAGTGTTGAAAAACCACTTTTCGCACTTGTGTTAGTGTTGAAAAACCACTTTTCGCACTTGTGTTAGTGTTGAAAATCCACTTTTCGCACTTGTGTTGGTGCAGGAAACCACTTTTGCACTTGTATTAGTGTGGAAAAAACACTTTTTGCACATGTGATAGTGTTGAAAAACCACTTTTCGCACATGTGTTGGTGCAGGAAACCACTTTTGCACTTGTATTAGTGTGGAAAAACCACTTTTCGCACTTGTGTTAGTGTTGAAAAACCACTTTTCGCACTTGTGTTAGTGTTGAAAAACCACTTTTCGCACTTGTGTTGGTGCAGGAAACCACTTTAGCACTTGTATTAGTGTGGAAAAAGCACTTTTTGCACTTGTGATAGTGTTGAAAAACCACTTTTCGCACTTGTGTTAGTGTTGAAAAACCACTTTTAGCACTTGTGTTGGTGCAGGAAACCACTTTTGCACTTGTAATAGTGTGGAAAAACCACGTTTTGCACTTGTGTTAGTGTTGAAAAACCACTTTTCGCACTTGTGTTAGTGTTGAAAAACCACTTTTCACACTTGTGTTGGTGCAGGAAACCACTTTTGCACTTGTATTAGTGTGGAAAAAACACTTTTTGCACTTGTGATAGTGTTGAAAAAACACTTTTCGCACTTGTGTTAGTGTTGAAAAACCACTTTTCGCACTTGTGTTGGTGCAGGAAACCACTTTTGCACTTGTATAAATGTGGAAAAAACACTTTTCGCACTTGTGTTAGTGTTGAAAAACCACTTTTCGCTCTTGTGTTAGTGTTGAAAAAACACTTTTCGCACTTGTGTTGGTGCAGTAAACCACTTTTGCACTTGTATTAGTGTGGAAAAAACACTTTTTGCACTTGTGATAGTGTTGAAAAACAACTTTTCGCACTTGTGTTAGTGTTGACAAACCACTTTTCGCACTTGTGTTGGTGCAGGAAACCACTTTTGCACTTGTATTAGTGTGGAAAAAACACTTTTCGCACTTGTGTTAGTGTTGAAAAACCACTTTTCGCACTTGTGTTAGTGTTGAAAAACCACTTTTTGCACTTGTGTTAGTGTTGAAAAACCACTTTTCGCACTTGTGTTGGTGCAGGAAACCACTTTTGCACTTGTATTAGTGTGGAAAAAACACTTTTTGCACTTGTGATAGTGTTGAAAAACCACTTTTCGCACTTGTGTTAGTGTTGAAAAACCACTTTTCGCACTTGTGTTAGTGTTGAAAAACCACTTTTCGCACTTGTGTTGGTGCAGGAAACCACTTTTGCACTTGTATTAGTGTGAAAAAACCACTTTTCGCACATGTGTTAGTGTTGAAAAACCACTTTTCGCACTTGTGTTCGTGTTGAAAAACCACTTTTCGCACTTGTGTTAGTGTTGAAAAACCACTTTTCGCACTTGTGTTGGTGCAGGCAACCACTTTTGCACTTGTATTGGTGTGGAAAAACAACTTTTTGCACTTGTGTTAGTGTTGAAAAACCACTTTTCGCACTTGTGTTAGTGTTGAAAAACCACTTTTCGCACATGTGTTAGTGTTGAAAAACCACTTTTCGCACTTGTGTTGGTGCAGGAAACCACTTTTGCACTTGTATTAGTGTGGAAAAACCACTTTTCGCACTTGTGTTAGTGTTGAAAAACCACTTTTCGCACTTGTGTTAGTGTTGAAAAACCACTTTTCGCACTTGTGTTAGTGTTGAAAAACCACTTTTCGCACTTGTGTTGGTGCAGGAAAGCACTTTTGCACTTGTATTAGTGTGGAAAAACCACTTTTCGCACTTGTGTTAGTGTTGAAAAACCACTTTTCGCACTTGTGTTAGTGTTGAAAAAACACTTTTCGCACTTGTGTTAGTGTTGAAAATCCACTTTTCGCACTTGTGTTGGTGCAGGAAACCACTTTTGCACTTGTATTAGTGTGGAAAAAACACTTTTTGCACATGTGATAGTGTTGAAAAACCACTTTTCGCACATGTGTTGGTGCAGGAAACCACTTTTGCACTTGTATTAGTGTGGGAAAACCACTTTTCGCACTTGTGTTAGTGTTGAAAAACCACTTTTCGCACTTGTGTTATTGTTGAAAAACCACTTTTCGCACTTGTGTTGGTGCAGGAAACCACTTTTGCACTTGTATTAGTGTGGAAAAAGCACTTTTTGCACTTGTGATAGTGTTGAAAAACCACTTTTCGCACTTGTGTTAGTGTTGAAAAACCACTTTTCGCACTTGTGTTAGTGTTGAAAAACCACTTTTTGCACTTGTGTTAGTGTTGAAAAACCACTTTTCGCACTTGTGTTGGTGCAGGAAAGCACTTTTGCACTTGTATTAGTGTGGAAAAACCACTTTTCGCACTTGTGTTAGTGTTGAAAAACCACTTTTCACACTTGTGTTAGTGTTGAAAAACCACTTTTCGCACTTGTGTTGGTGCAGGAAACCACTTTTGCACTTGTATTAGTGTGGAAAAAACACTTTTTGCACTTGTGATAGTGTTGAAAAACCACTTTTCGCACTTGTGTTAGTGTTGAAAAACCACTTTTCGCACTTGTGTTAGTGTTGAAAAACCACTTTTCGCACTTGTGTTGGTGCAGGAAACCACTTTTGCACTTGTATTAGTGTGAAAAAACCACTTTTCGCACTTGTGTTAGTGTTGAAAAACCACTTTTCGCACTTGTGTTAGTGTTGAAAAACCACTTTTCGCACTTGTGTTAGTGTTGAAAAACCACTTTTTGCACTTGTGTTGGTGCAGGCAACCACTTTTGCACTTGTATTAGTGTGGAAAAACAACTTTTTGCACTTGTGTTAGTGTTGAAAAACCACTTTTCGCACTTGTGTTAGTGTTGAAAAACGACTTTTCGCACATGTGTTAGTGTTGAAAAACCACTTTTCGCACTTGTGTTGGTGCAGGAAACCACTTTTGCACTTGTATTAGTGTGGAAAAACCACTTTTCGCACTTGTGTTAGTGTTGAAAAACCACTTTTCGCACTTGTGTTAGTGTTGAAAAACCACTTTTCGCACTTGTGTTAGTGTTGAAAAACCACTTTTCGCACTTGTGTTGGTGCAGGAAAGCACTTTTGCACTTGTATTAGTGTGGAAAAACCACTTTTCGCACTTGTGTTAGTGTTGAAAAACCACTTTTCACACTTGTGTTAGTGTTGAAAAACCACTTTTCGCACTTGTGTTGGTGCAGGAAACCACTTTTGCACTTGTATTAGTGTGGAAAAAACACTTTTTGCACTTGTGATAGTGTTGAAAAACCACTTTTCGCACTTGTGTTAGTGTTGAAAAACCACTTTTCGCACTTGTGTTGGTGCAGGAAACCACTTTTGCACTTGTATTAGTGTGAAAAAACCACTTTTCGCACATGTGTTAGTGTTGAAAAACCACTTTTCGCACTTGTGTTCGTGTTGAAAAACCACTTTTCGCACTTGTGTTAGTGTTGAAAAACCACTTTTCGCACTTGTGTTGGTGCAGGCAACCACTTTTGCACTTGTATTGGTGTGGAAAAACAACTTTTTGCACTTGTGTTAGTGTTGAAAAACCACTTTTCGCACTTGTGTTAGTGTTGAAAAACCACTTTTCGCACATGTGTTAGTGTTGAAAAACCACTTTTCGCACTTGTGTTGGTGCAGGAAACCACTTTTGCACTTGTATTGGTGTGGAAAAACCACTTTTCGCACTTGTGTTAGTGTTGAAAAACTACTTTTCGCACTTGTGTTAGTGTTGAAAAACCACTTTTCGCACTTGTGTTAGTGTTGAAAAACCACTTTTCGCACTTGTGTTGGTGCAGGAAAGCACTTTTGCACTTGTATTAGTGTGGAAAAACCACTTTTCGCACTTGTGTTAGTGTTGAAAAACCACTTTTCGCACTTGTGTTAGTGTTGAAAAACCACTTTTCGCACTTGTGTTAGTGTTGAAAATCCACTTTTCGCACTTGTGTTGGTGCAGGAAACCACTTTTGCACTTGTATTAGTGTGGAAAAAACACTTTTTGCACATGTGATAGTGTTGAAAAACCACTTTTCGCACATGTGTTGGTGCAGGAAACCACTTTTGCACTTGTATTAGTGTGGGAAAACCACTTTTCGCACTTGTGTTAGTGTTGAAAAACCACTTTTCGCACTTGTGTTATTGTTGAAAAACCACTTTTCGCACTTGTGTTGGTGCAGGAAACCACTTTTGCACTTGTATTAGTGTGGAAAAAGCACTTTTTGCACTTGTGATAGTGTTGAAAAACCACTTTTCGCACTTGTGTTAGTGTTGAAAAACCACTTTTCGCACTTGTGTTAGTGTTGAAAAACCACTTTTCGCACTTGTGTTAGTGTTGAAAAACCACTTTTCGCACTTGTGTTGGTGCAGGAAAGCACTTTTGCACTTGTATTAGTGTGGAAAAACCACTTTTCGCACTTGTGTTAGTGTTGAAAAACCACTTTTCACACTTGTGTTAGTGTTGAAAAACCACTTTTCGCACTTGTGTTGGTGCAGGAAACCACTTTTGCACTTGTATTAGTGTGGAAAAAACACTTTTTGCACTTGTGATAGTGTTGAAAAACCACTTTTCGCACTTGTGTTAGTGTTGAAAAACCACTTTTCGCACTTGTGTTAGTGTTGAAAAACCACTTTTCGCACTTGTGTTGGTGCAGGAAACCACTTTTGCACTTGTATTAGTGTGAAAAAACCACTTTTCGCACTTGTGTTAGTGTTGAAAAACCACTTTTCGCACTTGTGTTAGTGTTGAAAAACCACTTTTCGCACTTGTGTTAGTGTTGAAAAACCACTTTTTGCACTTGTGTTGGTGCAGGCAACCACTTTTGCACTTGTATTAGTTTGGAAAAACAACTTTTTGCACTTGTGTTAGTGTTGAAAAACCACTTTTCGCACTTGTGTTAGTGTTGAAAAACGACTTTTCGCACATGTGTTAGTGTTGAAAAACCACTTTTCGCACTTGTGTTGGTGCAGGAAACCACTTTTGCACTTGTATTAGTGTGGAAAAACCACTTTTCGCACTTGTGTTAGTGTTGAAAAACCACTTTTCGCACTTGTGTTAGTGTTGAAAAACCACTTTTCGCACTTGTGTTAGTGTTGAAAAACCACTTTTCGCACTTGTGTTGGTGCAGGAAAGCACTTTTGCACTTGTATTAGTGTGGAAAAACCACTTTTCGCACTTGTGTTAGTGTTGAAAAACCACTTTTCACACTTGTGTTAGTGTTGAAAAACCACTTTTCGCACTTGTGTTGGTGCAGGAAACCACTTTTGCACTTGTATTAGTGTGGAAAAAACACTTTTTGCACTTGTGATAGTGTTGAAAAACCACTTTTCGCACTTGTGTTAGTGTTGAAAAACCACTTTTCGCACTTGTGTTGGTGCAGGAAACCACTTTTGCACTTGTATTAGTGTGGAAAAAACACTTTTTGCACTTGTGATAGTGTTGAAAAACCACTTTTCGCACTTGTGTTAGTGTTGAAAAACCACTTTTCGCACTTGTGTTAGTGTTGAAAAACCACTTTTTGCACTTGTGTTGGTGCAGGCAACCACTTTTGCACTTGTATTAGTGTGGAAAAACAACTTTTTGCACTTGTGTTAGTGTTGAAAAACCACTTTTCGCACTTGTGTTAGTGTTGAAAAACGACTTTTCGCACATGTGTTAGTGTTGAAAAACGACTTTTCGCACTTGTGTTGGTGCAGGAAACCACATTTGCACTTGTATTAGTGTGGAAAAACCACTTTTCGCACTTGTGTTAGTGTTGAAAAACCACTTTTCGCACTTGTGTTAGTGTTGAAAAACCACTTTTCGCACTTGTGTTAGTGTTGAAAAACCACTTTTCGCACTTGTGTTGGTGCAGGAAAGCACTTTTGCACTTGTATTAGTGTGGAAAAACCACTTTTCGCACTTGTGTTAGTGTTGAAAAACCACTTTTCACACTTGTGTTAGTGTTGAAAAACCACTTTTCGCACTTGTGTTGGTGCAGGAAACCACTTTTGCACTTGTATTAGTGTGGAAAAAACACTTTTTGCACTTGTGATAGTGTTGAAAAACCACTTTTCGCACTTGTGTTAGTGTTGAAAAACCACTTTTCGCACTTGTGTTGGTGCAGGAAACCACTTTTGCACTTGTATTAGTGTGAAAAAACCACTTTTCGCACATGTGTTAGTGTTGAAAAACCACTTTTCGCACTTGTGTTCGTGTTGAAAAACCACTTTTCGCACTTGTGTTAGTGTTGAAAAACCACTTTTCGCACTTGTGTTGGTGCAGGCAACCACTTTTGCACTTGTATTGGTGTGGAAAAACAACTTTTTGCACTTGTGTTAGTGTTGAAAAACCACTTTTCGCACTTGTGTTAGTGTTGAAAAACCACTTTTCGCACATGTGTTAGTGTTGAAAAACCACTTTTCGCACTTGTGTTGGTGCAGGAAACCACTTTTGCACTTGTATTGGTGTGGAAAAACCACTTTTCGCACTTGTGTTAGTGTTGAAAAACTACTTTTCGCACTTGTGTTAGTGTTGAAAAACCACTTTTCGCACTTGTGTTAGTGTTGAAAAACCACTTTTCGCACTTGTGTTGGTGCAGGAAAGCACTTTTGCACTTGTATTAGTGTGGAAAAACCACTTTTCGCACTTGTGTTAGTGTTGAAAAACCACTTTTCGCACTTGTGTTAGTGTTGAAAAACCACTTTTCGCACTTGTGTTAGTGTTGAAAATCCACTTTTCGCACTTGTGTTGGTGCAGGAAACCACTTTTGCACTTGTATTAGTGTGGAAAAAACACTTTTTGCACATGTGATAGTGTTGAAAAACCACTTTTCGCACATGTGTTGGTGCAGGAAACCACTTTTGCACTTGTATTAGTGTGGGAAAACCACTTTTCGCACTTGTGTTAGTGTTGAAAAACCACTTTTCGCACTTGTGTTATTGTTGAAAAACCACTTTTCGCACTTGTGTTGGTGCAGGAAACCACTTTTGCACTTGTATTAGTGTGGAAAAAGCACTTTTTGCACTTGTGATAGTGTTGAAAAACCACTTTTCGCACTTGTGTTAGTGTTGAAAAACCACTTTTCGCACTTGTGTTAGTGTTGAAAAACCACTTTTCGCACTTGTGTTAGTGTTGAAAAACCACTTTTCGCACTTGTGTTGGTGCAGGAAAGCACTTTTGCACTTGTATTAGTGTGGAAAAACCACTTTTCGCACTTGTGTTAGTGTTGAAAAACCACTTTTCACACTTGTGTTAGTGTTGAAAAACCACTTTTCGCACTTGTGTTGGTGCAGGAAACCACTTTTGCACTTGTATTAGTGTGGAAAAAACACTTTTTGCACTTGTGATAGTGTTGAAAAACCACTTTTCGCACTTGTGTTAGTGTTGAAAAACCACTTTTCGCACTTGTGTTGGTGCAGGAACCCACTTTTGCACTTGTATTAGTGTGGAAAAAACACTTTTCGCACTTGTGTTGGTGCAGGAAACCACTTTTGCACTTGTATTAGTGTGGAAAAAACACTTTTTGCACATGTGATAGTGTTGAAAAACCACTTTTCGCACATGTGTTGGTGCAGGAAACCACATTTGCACTTGTATTAGTGTTGAAAAACCACTTTTCGCACTTGTGTTAGTGTTGAAAAACCACTTTTCGCACTTGTGTTAGTGTTGAAAAACCACTTTTCGCACTTGTGTTGGTGCAGGAAAGCACTTTTGCACTTGTATTAGTGTGGAAAAACCACTTTTCGCACTTGTGTTAGTGTTGAAAAACCACTTTTCACACTTGTGTTAGTGTTGAAAAACCACTTTTCGCACTTGTGTTGGTGCAGGAAACCACTTTTGCACTTGTATTAGTGTGGAAAAAACACTTTTTGCACTTGTGATAGTGTTGAAAAACCACTTTCTCGCACTTGTGTTAGTGTTGAAAAACCACTTTTCGCACTTGTGTTGGTGCAGGAATCCACTTTTGCACTTGTATTAGTGTGGAAAAAACACTTTTCGCACTTGTGTTGGTGCAGGAAACCACTTTTGCACTTGTATTAGTGTGGAAAAAACACTTTTTGCACATGTGATAGTGTTGAAAAACCACTTTTCGCACATGTGTTGGTGCAGGAAACCACTTTTGCACTTGTATTAGTGTGGAAAAACCACTTTTTGCACTTGTGTTAGTGTTGAAAAACCACTTTTCGCACTTGTGTTATTGTTGAAAAACCACTTTTCGCACTTGTGTTGGTGCAGGAAACCACTTTTGCACTTGTATTAGTGTGGAAAAAGCACTTTTTGCACTTGTGATAGTGTTGAAAAACCACTTTTCGCACTTGTGTTAGTGTTGAAAAACCACTTTTCGCACTTGTGTTGGTGCAGGAAACCACTTTTGCACTTGCATTAGTGTGGAAAAACCACGTTTTGCACTTGTGTTAGTGTTGAAAAACCACTTTTCGCACTTGTGTTAGTGTTGAAAAACCACTTTTTGCACTTGTGTTGGTGCAGGAAACCACTTTTGCACTTGTATTAGTGTGGAAAAAACACTTTTTGCACTTGTGATAGTGTTGAAAAACCACTTTTCGCACTTGTGTTAGTGTTGAAAATCCACTTTTCGCACTTGTGTTGGTGCAGGAAACCACTTTTGCACTTGTATAAATGTGGAAAAAACACTTTAAGCAGTTGTGTTAGTGTTGAAAAACCACTTTTTGCACTTGTGTTAGTGTTAAAAAAACACTTTTCGCACTTGTGTTGGTGCAGGAAACCACTTTTGCACTTGTATTAGTGTGGATAAAACACTTTTTGCACTTGTGATAGTGTTGAAAAACCACTTTTCGCACTTCTGTTGGTGCAGGAAACCACTTTTGCACTTGTATTAGTGTGGAAAAACCACTTTTCGCACTTGTGTTAGTGTTGAAAAACTACTTTTCGCACTTGTGTTAGTGTTGAAAAACCACTTTTTGCACTTGTGTTAGTGTTGAAAAACCACTTTTCGCACTTGTGTTTGTGCAGGAAACCACTTTTGCACTTGTATTAGAGGGGAAAAAACACTTTTTGCACTTGTGATAGTGTTGAAAAACCACTTTTCGCACTTGTGTTAGTGTTGAAAAACCACTTTTCACACTTGTGTTAGTGTTGAAAAACCACTTTTCGCACTTGTGTTGGTGCAGGAAACCACTTTTGCACTTGTATTAGTGTGGAAAAAACACTTTTTGCACTTGTGATAGTGTTGAAAAACCACTTTTCGCACTTGTGTTAGTGTTGAAAAACCACTTTTCGCACTTGTGTTGGTGCAGGAAACCACTTTTGCACTTGTATTAGTGTGGAAAAAACACTTTTTGCACTTGTGATAGTGTTGAAAAACCACTTTTCGCACTTGTGTTAGTGTTGAAAAACCACTTTTCGCACTTGTGTTAGTGTTGAAAAACCACTTTTTGCACTTGTGTTGGTGCAGGCAACCACTTTTGCACTTGTATTAGTGTGGAAAAACAACTTTTTGCACTTGTGTTAGTGTTGAAAAACCACTTTTCGCACTTGTGTTAGTGTTGAAAAACGACTTTTCGCACATGTGTTAGTGTTGAAAAACGACTTTTCGCACTTGTGTTGGTGCAGGAAACCACATTTGCACTTGTATTAGTGTGGAAAAACCACTTTTCGCACTTGTGTTAGTGTTGAAAAACCACTTTTCGCACTTGTGTTAATGTTGAAATACCACTTTTCGCACTTGTGTTAGTGTTGAAAAACCACTTTTCGCACTTGTGTTGGTGCAGGAAAGCACTTTTGCACTTGTATTAGTGTGGAAAAACCACTTTTCGCACTTGTGTTAGTGTTGAAAAACCACTTTTCACACTTGTGTTAGTGTTGAAAAACCACTTTTCGCACTTGTGTTGGTGCAGGAAACCACTTTTGCACTTGTATTAGTGTGGAAAAAACACTTTTTGCACTTGTGATAGTGTTGAAAAACCACTTTTCGCACTTGTGTTAGTGTTGAAAAACCACTTTTCGCACTTGTGTTGGTGCAGGAACCCACTTTTGCACTTGTATTAGTGTGGAAAAAACACTTTTCGCACTTGTGTTGGTGCAGGAAACCACTTTTGCACTTGTATTAGTGTGGAAAAAACACTTTTTGCACATGTGATAGTGTTGAAAAACCACTTTTCGCACATGTGTTGGTGCAGGAAACCACATTTGCACTTGTATTAGTGTTGAAAAACCACTTTTCGCACTTGTGTTAGTGTTGAAAAACCACTTTTCGCACTTGTGTTAGTGTTGAAAAACCACTTTTCGCACTTGTGTTGGTGCAGGAAAGCACTTTTGCACTTGTATTAGTGTGGAAAAACCACTTTTCGCACTTGTGTTAGTGTTGAAAAACCACTTTTCACACTTGTGTTAGTGTTGAAAAACCACTTTTCGCACTTGTGTTGGTGCAGGAAACCACTTTTGCACTTGTATTAGTGTGGAAAAAACACTTTTTGCACTTGTGATAGTGTTGAAAAACCACTTTCTCGCACTTGTGTTAGTGTTGAAAAACCACTTTTCGCACTTGTGTTGGTGCAGGAATCCACTTTTGCACTTGTATTAGTGTGGAAAAAACACTTTTCGCACTTGTGTTGGTGCAGGAAACCACTTTTGCACTTGTATTAGTGTGGAAAAAACACTTTTTGCACATGTGATAGTGTTGAAAAACCACTTTTCGCACATGTGTTGGTGCAGGAAACCACTTTTGCACTTGTATTAGTGTGGAAAACCACTTTTTGCACTTGTGTTAGTGTTGAAAAACCACTTTTCGCACTCGTGTTATTGTTGAAAAACCACTTTTCGCACTTGTGTTGGTGCAGGAAACCACTTTTGCACTTGTATTAGTGTGGAAAAAGCACTTTTTGCACTTGTGATAGTGTTGAAAAACCACTTTTCGCACTTGTGTTAGTGTTGAAAAACCACTTTTCGCACTTGTGTTGGTGCAGGAAACCACTTTTGCACTTGCATTAGTGTGGAAAAACCACGTTTTGCACTTGTGTTAGTGTTGAAAAACCACTTTTCGCACTTGTGTTAGTGTTGAAAAACCACTTTTTGCACTTGTGTTGGTGCAGGAAACCACTTTTGCACTTGTATTAGTGTGGAAAAAACACTTTTTGCACTTGTGATAGTGTTGAAAAACCACTTTTCGCACTTGTGTTAGTGTTGAAAATCCACTTTTCGCACTTGTGTTGGTGCAGGAAACCACTTTTGCACTTGTATAAATGTGGAAAAAACACTTTAAGCAGTTGTGTTAGTGTTGAAAAACCACTTTTTGCACTTGTGTTAGTGTTGAAAAAACACTTTTCGCACTTGTGTTGGTGCAGGAAACCACTTTTGCACTTGTATTAGTGTGGATAAAACACTTTTTGCACTTGTGATAGTGTTGAAAAACCACTTTTCGCACTTCTGTTGGTGCAGGAAACCACTTTTGCACTTGTATTAGTGTGGAAAAACCACTTTTCGCACTTGTGTTAGTGTTGAAAAACTACTTTTCGCACTTGTGTTAGTGTTGAAAAACCACTTTTTGCACTTGTGTTAGTGTTGAAAAACCACTTTTCGCACTTGTGTTTGTGCAGGAAACCACTTTTGCACTTGTATTAGAGGGGAAAACAACACTTTTTGCACTTGTGATAGTGTTGAAAAACCACTTTTCGCACTTGTGTTAGTGTTGAAAAACCACTTTTCGCACTTGTGTTAGTGTTGAAAAACCACTTTTCGCACTTGTGTTGGTGCAGGAAACCACTTTTGCACTTGTATTAGTGTGAAAAAACCACTTTTCGCACTTGTGTTAGTGTTGAAAAACCACTTTTCGCACTTATGTTAGTGTTGAAAAACCACTTTTCGCACTTGTGTTAGTGTTGAAAATCCACTTTTCGCACTTGTGTTGGTGCAGGAAACCACTTTTGCACTTGTATTAGTGTGGAAAAAACACTTTTTGCACATGTGATAGTGTTGAAAAACCACTTTTCGCACATGTGTTGGTGCAGGAAACCACTTTTGCACTTGTATTAGTGTGGAAAAACCACTTTTCGCACTTGTGTTAGTGTTGAAAAACCACTTTTCGCACTTGTGTTCGTGTTGAAAAACCACTTTTCGCACTTGTGTTGGTGCAGGCAACCACTTTTGCACTTGTATTGGTGTGGAAAAACAACTTTTTGCACTTGTGTTAGTGTTGAAAAACCACTTTTCGCACTTGTGTTAGTGTTGAAAAACCACTTTTCGCACTCGTGTTGGTGCAGGAAACCACTTTTGCACTTGTATTAGTGTGGAAAAACCACTTTTCGCACTTGTGTTAGTGTTGAAAAACCACTTTTCGCACTTGTGTTATTGTTGAAAAACCACTTTTCGCACTCGTGTTGGTGCAGGAAGCCACTTTTGCACTTGTATTAGTGTTGAAAAACCACTTTTCGCACTTGTGTTATTGTTGAAAAACCACTTTTCGCACTCGTGTTGGTGCAGGAAACCACTTTTGCACTTGTATTAGTGTGGAAAAACCACTTTTCGCACTTGTGTTATTGTTGAAAAACCACTTTTCGCACTCGTGTTGGTGCAGGAAACCACTTTTGCACTTGTATTAGTGTGGAAAAACCACTTTTCGCACTTGTGTTAGTGTTGAAAAACCACTTTTCGCACTTGTGTTAGTGTTGAAAAACCACTTTTCGCGCTTGTGTTAGTGTTGAAAAACCACTTTTCGCACTTGTGTTGGTGCAGGAAAGCACTTTTGCACTTGTATTAGTGTGGAAAAACCACTTTTCGCACTTGTGTTAGTGTTGAAAAACCACTTTTCGCACTTGTGTTAGTGTTGAAAAACCACTTTTCGCACTTGTGTTAGTGTTGAAAATCCACTTTTCGCACTTGTGTTGGTGCAGGAAACCACTTTTGCACTTGTATTAGTGTGGAAAAAACACTTTTTGCACATGTGATAGTGTTGAAAAACCACTTTTCGCACATGTGTTGGTGCAGGAAACCACTTTTGCACTTGTATTAGTGTGGAAAAACCACTTTTCGCACTTGTGTTAGTGTTGAAAAACCACTTTTCGCACTTGTGTTATTGTTGAAAAACCACTTTTCGCACTTGTGTTGGTGCAGGAAACCACTTTTGCACTTGTATTAGTGTGGAAAAAGCACTTTTTGCACTTGTGATAGTGTTGAAAAACCACTTTTCGCACTTGTGTTAGTGTTGAAAAACCACTTTTCGCACTTGTGTTGGTGCAGGAAACCACTTTTGCACTTGTATTAGTGTGGAAAAACCACGTTTTGCACTTGTGTTAGTGTTGAAAAACCACTTTTCGCACTTGTGTTAGTGTTGAAAAACCACTTTTCGCACTTGTGTTGGTGCAGGAAACCACTTTTGCACTTGTATTAGTGTGGAAAAAACACTTTTTGCACTTGTGATAGTGTTGAAAAACCACTTTTCGCACTTGTGTTAGTGTTGAAAATCCACTTTTCGCACTTGTGTTGGTGCAGGAAACCACTTTTGCACTTGTATAAATGTGGAAAAAACACTTTTCGCAGTTGTGTTAATGTTGAAAAACCACTTTTCGCACTTGTGTTAGTGTTGAAAAAACACTTTTCGCACTTGTGTTGGTGCAGGAAACCACTTTTGCACTTGTATTAGTGTGGATAAAACACTTTTTGCACTTGTGATAGTGTTGAAAAACCACTTTTCGCACTTGTGTTGGTGCAGGAAACCACTTTTGCACTTGTATTAGTGTGGAAAAACTACTTTTCGCACTTGTGTTAGTGTTGAAAAACCACTTTTCGCACTTGTGTTAGTGTTGAAAAACCACTTTTTGCACTTGTGTTAGTGTTGAAAAACCACTTTTCGCACTTGTGTTGGTGCAGGAAACCACTTTTGCACTTGTATTAGAGGGGAAAAAACACTTTTTGCACTTGTGATAGTGTTGAAAAACCACTTTTCGCACTTGTGTTAGTGTTGAAAAACCACTTTTCGCACTTGTGTTAGTGTTGAAAAACCACTTTTCGCACTTGTGTTGGTGCAGGAAACCACTTTTGCACTTGTATTAGTGTGAAAAAACCACTTTTCGCACTTGTGTTAGTGTTGAAAAACCACTTTTCGCACTTGTGTTAGTGTTGAAAAACCACTTTTCGCACTTGTGTTAGTGTTGAAAAACCACTTTTTGCACTTGTGTTGGAGCAGGCAACCACTTTTGCACTTGTATTAGTGTGGAAAAACAACTTTTTGCACTTGTGTTAGTGTTGAAAAACCACTTTTCGCACTTGTGTTAGTGTTGAAAAACGACTTTTCGCACTTGTGTTAGTGTTGAAAATCCACTTTTCGCACTTGTGTTGGTGCAGGAAACCACTTTTGCACTTGTATAAATGTGGAAAAAACACTTTTCGCAGTTGTGTTAGTGTTGAAAAACCACTTTTCGCACTTGTGTTAGTGTTGAAAAAACACTTTTCGCACTTGTGTTGGTGCAGGAAACCACTTTTGCACTTGTATTAGTGTGGATAAAACACTTTTTGCACTTGTGATAGTGTTGAAAAACCACTTTTCGCACTTCTGTTGGTGCAGGAAACCACTTTTGCACTTGTATTAGTGTGGAAAAACCACTTTTCGCACTTGTGTTAGTGTTGAAAAACTACTTTTCGCACTTGTGTTAGTGTTGAAAAACCACTTTTTGCACTTGTGTTAGTGTTGAAAAACCACTTTTCGCACTTGTGTTTGTGCAGGAAACCACTTTTGCACTTGTATTAGAGGGGAAAAAACACTTTTTGCACTTGTGATAGTGTTGAAAAACCACTCTTCGCACTTGTGTTAGTGTTGAAAAACCACTTTTCGCACTTGTGTTAGTGTTGAAAAACCACTTTTCGCACTTGTGTTGGTGCAGGAAACCACTTTTGCACTTGTATTAGTGTGAAAAAACCACTTTTCGCACTTGTGTTAGTGTTGAAAAACCACTTTTCGCACTTGTGTTAGTGTTGAAAAACCACTTTTCGCACTTGTGTTAGTGTTGAAAATCCACTTTTCGCACTTGTGTTGGTGCAGGAAACCACTTTTGCACTTGTATTAGTGTGGAAAAAACACTTTTTGCACATGTGATAGTGTTGAAAAACCACTTTTCGCACATGTGTTGGTGCAGGAAACCACTTTTGCACTTGTATTAGTGTGGAAAAACCACTTTTCGCACTTGTGTTAGTGTTGAAAAACCACTTTTCGCACTTGTGTTAGTGTTGAAAAACCACTTTTCGCACTTGTGTTGGTGCAGGAAACCACTTTTGCACTTGTATTAGTGTGGAAAAAGCACTTTTTGCACTTGTGATAGTGTTGAAAAACCACTTTTCGCACTTGTGTTAGTGTTGAAAAACCACTTTTAGCACTTGTGTTGGTGCAGGAAACCACTTTTGCACTTGTAATAGTGTGGAAAAACCACGTTTTGCACTTGTGTTAGTGTTGAAAAACCACTTTTCGCACTTGTGTTAGTGTTGAAAAACCAGTTTTCACACTTGTGTTGGTGCAGGAAACCACTTTTGCACTTGTATTAGTGTGGAAAAAACACTTTTTGCACTTGTGATAGTGTTGAAAAACCACTTTTCGCACTTGTGTTAGTGTTGAAAAACCACTTTTCGCACTTGTGTTGGTGCAGGAAACCACTTTTGCACTTGTATAAATGTGGAAAAACACTTTTCGCACTTGTGTTAGTGTTGAAAAACCACTTTTCGCTCTTGTGTTAGTGTTGAAAAAACACTTTTCGCACTTGTGTTGGTGCAGGAAACCACTTTTGCACTTGTATTAGTGTGGAAAAAACACTTTTTGCACTTGTGATAGTGTTGAAAAACAACTTTTCGCACTTGTGTTAGTGTTGACAAACCACTTTTCGCACTTGTGTTGGTGCAGGAAACCACTTTTGCACTTGTATTAGTGTGGAAAAAACACTTTTCGCACTTGTGTTAGTGTTGAAAAACCACTTTTCGCACTTGTGTTAGTGTTGAAAAACCACTTTTTGCACTTGTGTTAGTGTTGAAAAACCACTTTTCGCACTTGTGTTGGTGCAGGAAACCACTTTTGCACTTGTATTAGTGTGGAAAAAACACTTTTTGCACTTGTGATAGTGTTGAAAAACCACTTTTCGCACTTGTGTTAGTGTTGAAAAACCACTTTTCGCACTTGTGTTAGTGTTGAAAAACCACTTTTCGCACTTGTGTTGGTGCAGGAAACCACTTTTGCACTTGTATTAGTGTGAAAAAACCACTTTTCGCACATGTGTTAGTGTTGAAAAACCACTTTTCGCACTTGTGTTCATGTTGAAAAACCACTTTTCGCACTTGTGTTAGTGTTGAAAAACCACTTTTCGCACTTGTGTTGGTGCAGGCAACCACTTTTGCACTTGTATTGGTGTGGAAAAACAACTTTTTGCACTTGTGTTAGTGTTGAAAAACCACTTTTCGCACTTGTGTTAGTGTTGAAAAACCACTTTTCGCACTTGTGTTAGTGTTGAAAAACCACTTTTCGCACTTGTGTTGGTGCAGGAAAGCACTTTTGCACTTGTATTAGTGTGGAAAAACCACTTTTCGCACTTGTGTTAGTGTTGAAAAACCACTTTTCGCACTTGTGTTAGTGTTGAAAAACCACTTTTCGCACTTGTGTTAGTGTTGAAAATCCACATTTCGCACTTGTGTTGGTGCAGGAAACCACTTTTGCACTTGTATTAGTGTGGAAAAAAACACTTTTTGCACATGTGATAGTGTTGAAAAACCACTTTTCGCACATGTGTTGGTGCAGGAAACCACTTTTGCACTTGTATTAGTGTGGAAAAACCACTTTTCGCACTTGTGTTAGTGTTGAAAAACCACTTTTCGCACTTGTGTTATTGTTGAAAAACCACTTTTCGCACTTGTGTTGGTGCAGGAAACCACTTTTGCACTTGTATTATTGTGGAAAAAGCACTTTTTGCACTTGTGATAGTGTTGAAAAACCACTTTTCGCACTTGTGTTAGTGTTGAAAAACCACTTTTCGCACTTGTGTTGGTGCAGGAAACCACTTTTGCACTTGTATTAGTGTGGAAAAACCACGTTTTGCACTTGTGTTAGTGTTGAAAAACCACATTTCGCACTTGTGTTAGTGTTGAAAAACCACTTTTCGCACTTGTGTTGGTGCAGGAAACCAATTTTGCACTTGTATTAGTGTGGAAAAAACACTTTTTGCACTTGTGATAGTGTTGAAAAACCACTTTTCGCACTTGTGTTAGTGTTGAAAATCCACTTTTCGCACTTGTGTTGGTGCAGGAAACCACTTTTGCACTTGTATAAATGTGGAAAAAACACTTTTCGCAGTTGTGTTAGTGTTGAAAAACCACTTTTCGCACTTGTGTTAGTATTGAAAAAACACTTTTCGCACTTGTGTTGGTGCAGGAAACCACTTTTGCACTTGTATTAGTGTGGATAAAACACTTTTTGCACTTGTGATAGTGTTGAAAAACCACTTTTCGCACTTGTGTTGGTGCAGGAAACCACTTTTGCACTTGTATTAGTGTGGAAAAACTACTTTTCGCACTTGTGTTAGTGTTGAAAAACCACTTTTCGCACTTGTGTTAGTGTTGAAAAACCACTTTTTGCACTTGTGTTAGTGTTGAAAAACCACTTTTCGCACTTGTTTTGGTGCAGGAAACCACTTTTGCACTTGTATTAGAGGGGAAAAAACACTTTTTGCACTTGTGATAGTGTTGAAAAACCACTTTTCGCACTTGTGTTAGTGTTGAAAAACCACTTTTCGCACTTGTGTTAGTGTTGAAAAACCACTTTTCGCACTTGTGTTGGTGCAGGAAACCACTTTTGCACTTGTATTAGTGTGAAAAAACCACTTTTCGCACTTGTGTTAGTGTTGAAAAACCACTTTTCGCACTTGTGTTAGTGTTGAAAAACCACTTTTCGCACTTGTGTTAGTGTTGAAAAACCACTTTTTGCACTTGTGTTGGTGCAGGCAACCACTTTTGCACTTGTTTTAGTGTGGAAAAACAACTTTTTGCACTTGGGTTAGTGTTGAAAAACCACTTTTCGCACTTGTGTTAGTGTTGAAAAACGACTTTTCGCACATGTGTTAGTGTTGAAAAACCACTTTTCGCACTTGTGTTGGTGCAGGAAACCACTTTTGCACTTGTATTAGTGTGGAAAAACGACTTTTCGCACTTGTGTTAGTGTTGAAAAACCACTTTTCGCACTTGTGTTAGTGTTGAAAAACCACTTTTCGCACTTGTGTTAGTGTTGAAAAACCACTTTTCGCACTTGTGTTGGTGCAGGAAAGCACTTTTGCACTTGTATTAGTGTGGAAAAACCACTTTTCGCACTTGTGTTAGTGTTGAAAAACCACTTTTCACACTTGTGTTAGTGTTGAAAAACCACTTTTCGCACTTGTGTTGGTGCAGGAAACCACTTTTGCACTTGTATTAGTGTGGAAAAAACACTTTTTGCACTTGTGATAGTGTTGAAAAACCACTTTTCGCACTTGTGTTAGTGTTGAAAAACCACTTTTCGCACTTGTGTTGGTGCAGGAAACCACTTTTGCACTTGTATTAGTGTGGAAAAACCACTTTTCGCACTTGTGTTAGTGTTGAAAAACTACTTTTCGCACTTGTGTTAGTGTTGAAAAATCACTTTTTGCACTTGTGTTAGTGTTGAAAAACCACTTTTCGCACTTGTGTTTGTGCAGGAAACCACTTTTGCACTTGTATTAGAGGGGAAAAAACACTTTTTGCACTTGTGATAGTGTTGAAAAACCACTTTTCGCACTTGTGTTAGTGTTGAAAAACCACTTTTCGCACTTGTGTTAGTGTTGAAAAACCACTTTTCGCACTTGTGTTGGTGCAGGAAACCACTTTTGCACTTGTATTAGTGTGAAAAAACCACTTTTCGCACTTGTGTTAGTGTTGAAAAACCACTTTTCGCACTTGTGTTAGTGTTGAAAAACCACTTTTCGCACTTGTGTTAGTGTTGAAAATCCACTTTTCACACTTGTGTTGGTGCAGGAAACCACTTTTGCACTTGTATTAGTGTGGAAAAAACACTTTTTGCACATGTGATAGTGTTGAAAAACCACTTTTCGCACATGTGTTGGTGCAGGAAACCACTTTTGCACTTGTATTAGTGTGGAAAAACCACTTTTCGCACTTGTGTTAGTGTTGAAAAACCACTTTTCGCACTTGTGTTAGTGTTGAAAAACCACTTTTCGCACTTGTGTTAGTGTTGAAAAACCACTTTTCGCACTTGTGTTAGTGTTGAAAAACCACTTTTTGCACTTGTGTTGGTGCAGGCAACCACTTTTGCACTTGTTTTAGTGTGGAAAAACAACTTTTTGCACATGTGATAGTGTTGAAAAACCACTTTTCGCACATGTGTTGGTGCAGGAAACCACTTTTGCATTTGTATTAGTGTGGAAAAACCACTTTTCGCACTTGTGTTAGTGTTGAAAAACCACTTTTCGCACTTGTGTTATTGTTGAAAAACCACTTTTCGCACTTGTGTTGGTGCAGGAAACCACTTTTGCACTTGTATTATTGTGGAAAAAGCACTTTTTGCACTTGTGATAGTGTTGAAAAACCACTTTTCGCACTTGTGTTAGTGTTGAAAAACCACTTTTCGCACTTGTGTTGGTGCAGGAAACCACTTTTGCACTTGTATTAGTGTGGAAAAACCACGTTTTGCACTTGTGTTAGTGTTGAAAAACCACTTTTCGCACTTGTGTTAGTGTTGAAAAACCACTTTTCGCACTTGTGTTGGTGCAGGAAACCAATTTTGCACTTGTATTAGTGTGGAAAAAACACTTTTTGCACTTGTGATAGTGTTGAAAAACCACTTTTCGCACTTGTGTTAGTGTTGAAAATCCACTTTTCGCACTTGTGTTGGTGCAGGAAACCACTTTTGCACTTGTATAAATGTGGAAAAAACACTTTTCGCAGTTGTGTTAGTGTTGAAAAACCACTTTTCGCACTTGTGTTAGTATTGAAAAAACACTTTTCGCACTTGTGTTGGTGCAGGAAACCACTTTTGCACTTGTATTAGTGTGGATAAAACACTTTTTGCACTTGTGATAGTGTTGAAAAACCACTTTTCGCACTTGTGTTGGTGCAGGAAACCACTTTTGCACTTGTATTAGTGTGGAAAAACTACTTTTCGCACTTGTGTTAGTGTTGAAAAACCACTTTTCGCACTTGTGTTAGTGTTGAAAAACCACTTTTTGCACTTGTGTTAGTGTTGAAAAACCACTTTTCGCACTTGTTTTGGTGCAGGAAACCACTTTTGCACTTGTATTAGAGGGGAAAAAACACTTTTTGCACTTGTGATAGTGTTGAAAAACCACTTTTCGCACTTGTGTTAGTGTTGAAAAACCACTTTTCGCACTTGTGTTAGTGTTGAAAAACCACTTTTCGCACTTGTGTTGGTGCAGGAAACCACTTTTGCACTTGTATTAGTGTGAAAAAACCACTTTTCGCACTTGTGTTAGTGTTGAAAAACCACTTTTCGCACTTGTGTTAGTGTTGAAAAACCACTTTTCGCACTTGTGTTAGTGTTGAAAAACCACTTTTTGCACTTGTGTTGGTGCAGGCAACCACTTTTGCACTTGTTTTAGTGTGGAAAAACAACTTTTTGCACTTGGGTTAGTGTTGAAAAACCACTTTTCGCACTTGTGTTAGTGTTGAAAAACGACTTTTCGCACATGTGTTAGTGTTGAAAAACCACTTTTCGCACTTGTGTTGGTGCAGGAAACCACTTTTGCACTTGTATTAGTGTGGAAAAACGACTTTTCGCACTTGTGTTAGTGTTGAAAAACCACTTTTCGCACTTGTGTTAGTGTTGAAAAACCACTTTTCGCACTTGTGTTAGTGTTGAAAAACCACTTTTCGCACTTGTGTTGGTGCAGGAAAGCACTTTTGCACTTGTATTAGTGTGGAAAAACCACTTTTCGCACTTGTGTTAGTGTTGAAAAACCACTTTTCACACTTGTGTTAGTGTTGAAAAACCACTTTTCGCACTTGTGTTGGTGCAGGAAACCACTTTTGCACTTGTATTAGTGTGGAAAAAACACTTTTTGCACTTGTGATAGTGTTGAAAAACCACTTTTCGCACTTGTGTTAGTGTTGAAAAACCACTTTTCGCACTTGTGTTGGTGCAGGAAACCACTTTTGCACTTGTATTAGTGTGGAAAAACCACTTTTCGCACTTGTGTTAGTGTTGAAAAACTACTTTTCGCACTTGTGTTAGTGTTGAAAAATCACTTTTTGCACTTGTGTTAGTGTTGAAAAACCACTTTTCGCACTTGTGTTTGTGCAGGAAACCACTTTTGCACTTGTATTAGAGGGGAAAAAACACTTTTTGCACTTGTGATAGTGTTGAAAAACCACTTTTCGCACTTGTGTTAGTGTTGAAAAACCACTTTTCGCACTTGTGTTAGTGTTGAAAAACCACTTTTCGCACTTGTGTTGGTGCAGGAAACCACTTTTGCACTTGTATTAGTGTGAAAAAACCACTTTTCGCACTTGTGTTAGTGTTGAAAAACCACTTTTCGCACTTGTGTTAGTGTTGAAAAACCACTTTTCGCACTTGTGTTAGTGTTGAAAATCCACTTTTCACACTTGTGTTGGTGCAGGAAACCACTTTTGCACTTGTATTAGTGTGGAAAAAACACTTTTTGCACATGTGATAGTGTTGAAAAACCACTTTTCGCACATGTGTTGGTGCAGGAAACCACTTTTGCACTTGTATTAGTGTGGAAAAACCACTTTTCGCACTTGTGTTAGTGTTGAAAAACCACTTTTCGCACTTGTGTTAGTGTTGAAAAACCACTTTTCGCACTTGTGTTAGTGTTGAAAAACCACTTTTCGCACTTGTGTTAGTGTTGAAAAACCACTTTTTGCACTTGTGTTGGTGCAGGCAACCACTTTTGCACTTGTTTTAGTGTGGAAAAACAACTTTTTGCACTTGGGTTAGTGTTGAAAAACCACTTTTCGCACTTGTGTTAGTGTTGAAAAACGACTTTTCGCACATGTGTTAGTGTTGAAAAACCACTTTTCGCACTTGTGTTGGTGCAGGAAACCACTTTTGCACTTGTATTAGTGTGGAAAAACCACTTTTCGCACTTGTGTTAGTGTTGAAAAACCACTTTTCGCACTTGTGTTAGTGTTGAAAAACCACTTTTCGCACTTGTGTTAGTGTTGAAAAACCACTTTTCGCACTTGTGTTGGTGCAGGAAAGCACTTTTGCACTTGTATTAGTGTGGAAAAACCACTTTTCGCACTTGTGTTAGTGTTGAAAAACCACTTTTCACACTTGTGTTAGTGTTGAAAAACCACTTTTCGCACTTGTGTTGGTGCAGGAAACCACTTTTGCACTTGTATTAGTGTGGAAAAAACACTTTTTGCACTTGTGATAGTGTTGAAAAACCACTTTTCGCACTTGTGTTAGTGTTGAAAAACCACTTTTCGCACTTGTGTTGGTGCAGGAAACCACTTTTGCACTTGTATTAGTGTGGAAAAACCACTTTTTGCACTTGTGTTAGTGTTGAAAAACTACTTTTCGCACTTGTGTTAGTGTTGAAAAACCACTTTTTGCACTTGTGTTAGTGTTGAAAAACCACTTTTCGCACTTGTGTTGGTGCAGGAAAGCACTTTTGCACTTGTATTAGTGTGGAAAAACCACTTTTCGCACTTGTGTTAGTGTTGAAAAACCACTTTTCACACTTGTGTTAGTGTTGAAAAACCACTTTTCGCACTTGTGTTGGTGCAGGAAACCACTTTTGCACTTGTATTAGTGTGGAAAAAACACTTTTTGCACTTGTGATAGTGTTGAAAAACCACTTTTCGCACTTGTGTTAGTGTTGAAAAACCACTTTTCGCACTTGTGTTGGTGCAGGAAACCACTTTTGCACTTGTATTAGTGTGGAAAAACCACTTTTCGCACTTGTGTTAGTGTTGAAAAACTACTTTTCGCACTTGTGTTAGTGTTGAAAAATCACTTTTTGCACTTGTGTTAGTGTTGAAAAACCACTTTTCGCACTTGTGTTTGTGCAGGAAACCACTTTTGCACTTGTATTAGAGGGGAAAAAACACTTTTTGCACTTGTGATAGTGTTGAAAAACCACTTTTCGCACTTGTGTTAGTGTTGAAAAACCACTTTTCGCACTTGTGTTAGTGTTGAAAAACCACTTTTCGCACTTGTGTTGGTGCAGGAAACCACTTTTGCACTTGTATTAGTGTGAAAAAACCACTTTTCGCACTTGTGTTAGTGTTGAAAAACCACTTTTCGCACTTGTGTTAGTGTTGAAAAACCACTTTTCGCACTTGTGTTAGTGTTGAAAAACCACTTTTCGCACTTGTGTTAGTGTTGAAAATCCACTTTTCACACTTGTGTTGGTGCAGGAAACCACTTTTGCACTTGTATTAGTGTGGAAAAAACACTTTTTGCACATGTGATAGTGTTGAAAAACCACTTTTCGCACATGTGTTGGTGCAGGAAACCACTTTTGCACTTGTATTAGTGTGGAAAAACCACTTTTCGCACTTGTGTTAGTGTTGAAAAACCACTTTTCGCACTTGTGTTAGTGTTGAAAAACCACTTTTCACACTTGTGTTAGTGTTGAAAAACCACTTTTCGCACTTGTGTTAGTGTTGAAAAACCACTTTTTGCACTTGTGTTGGTGCAGGCAACCACTTTTGCACTTGTTTTAGTGTGGAAAAACAACTTTTTGCACTTGGGTTAGTGTTGAAAAACCACTTTTCGCACTTGTGTTAGTGTTGAAAAACGACTTTTCGCACATGTGTTAGTGTTGAAAAACCACTTTTCGCACTTGTGTTGGTGCAGGAAACCACTTTTGCACTTGTATTAGTGTGGAAAAACCACTTTTCGCACTTGTGTTAGTGTTGAAAAACCACTTTTCGCACTTGTGTTAGTGTTGAAAAACCACTTTTCGCACTTGTGTTAGTGTTGAAAAACCACTTTTCGCACTTGTGTTGGTGCAGGAAAGCACTTTTGCACTTGTATTAGTGTGGAAAAACCACTTTTCGCACTTGTGTTAGTGTTGAAAAACCACTTTTCACACTTGTGTTAGTGTTGAAAAACCACTTTTCGCACTTGTGTTGGTGCAGGAAACCACTTTTGCACTTGTATTAGTGTGGAAAAAACACTTTTTGCACATGTGATAGTGTTGAAAAACCACTTTTCACACTTGTGTTAGTGTTGAAAAACCACTTTTCGCACTTGTGTTGGTGCAGGAAACCACTTTTGCACTTGTATTAGTGTGGAAAAACCA
Source organism: Myxine glutinosa (assembly GCF_964187855.1). Classification (NCBI taxonomy): domain Eukaryota; kingdom Metazoa; phylum Chordata; class Myxini; order Myxiniformes; family Myxinidae; genus Myxine; species Myxine glutinosa. Next base: position 24,470 of record NW_027616489.1, on the reverse strand, counting down.
CTTTTCGCACTTGTGTTAGTGTTGAAAAACTACTTTTCGCACTTGTGTTAGTGTTGAAAAACCACTTTTTGCACTTGTGTTAGTGTTGAAAAACCACTTTTCGCACTTGTGTTTGTGCAGGAAACCACTTTTGCACTTGTATTAGAGGGGAAAAAACACTTTTTGCACTTGTGATAGTGTTGAAAAACCACTTTTCACACGTGTTAGTGTTGAAAAACCACTTTTCGCACTTGTGTTAGTGTTGAAAAACCACTTTTCGCACTTGTGTTGGTGCAGGAAACCACTTTTGCACTTGTATTAGTGTGAAAAAACCACTTTTCGCACTTGTGTTAGTGTTGAAAAACCACTTTTCGCACTTGTGTTAGTGTTGAAAAACCACTTTTCGCACTTGTGTTAGTGTTGAAAATCCACTTTTCACACTTGTGTTGGTGCAGGAAACCACTTTTGCACTTGTATTAGTGTGGAAAAAACACTTTTTGCACATGTGATAGTGTTGAAAAACCACTTTTCGCACATGTGTTGGTGCAGGAAACCACTTTTGCACTTGTATTAGTGTGGAAAAACCACTTTTCGCACTTGTGTTAGTGTTGAAAAACCACTTTTCGCACTTGTGTTAGTGTTGAAAAACCACTTTTCGCACTTGTGTTGGTGCAGGAAACCACTTTTGCACTTGTATTAGTGTGGAAAAAGCACTTTTTGCACTTGTGATAGTGTTGAAAAACCACTTTTCGCACTTGTGTTAGTGTTGAAAAACCACTTTTAGCACTTGTGTTGGTGCAGGAAACCACTTTTGCACTTGTAATAGTGTGGAAAAACCACGTTTTGCACTTGTGTTAGTGTTGAAAAACCACTTTTCGCACTTGTGTTAGTGTTGAAAAACCACTTTTCACACTTGTGTTGGTGCAGGAAACCACTTTTGCACTTGTATTAGCGTGGAAAAAACACTTTTTGCACTTGTGATAGTGTTGAAAAACCACTTTTCGCACTTGTGTTAGTGTTGACAAATCACTTTTCGCACTTGTGTTGGTGCAGGAAACCACTTTTGCACTTGTATTAGTGTGGAAAAAACACTTTTCGCACTTGTGTTAGTGTTGAAAAACCACTTTTCGCACTTGTGTTAGTGTTGAAAAACCACTTTTTGCACTTGTGTTAGTGTTGAAAAACCACTTTTCGCACTTGTGTTGGTGCAGGAAACCACTTTTGCACTTGTATTAGTGTGGAAAAAACACTTTTTGCACTTGTGATAGTGTTGAAAAACCACTTTTCGCACTTGTGTTAGTGTTGAAAAACCACTTTTCGCACTTGTGTTGGTGCAGGAAACCACTTTTGCACTTGTATTAGTGTGGATAAAACACTTTTTGCACTTGTGATAGTGTTGAAAAACCACTTTTCGCACTTCTGTTGGTGCAGGAAACCACTTTTGCACTTGTATTAGTGTGGAAAAACCACTTTTCGCACTTTTGTTAGTGTTGAAAAACTACTTTTCGCACTTGTGTTAGTGTTGAAAAACCACTTTTTGCACTTGTGTTAGTGTTGAAAAACCACTTTTCGCACTTGTGTTTGTGCAGGAAACCACTTTTGCACTTGTATTAGAGGGGAAAAAACACTTTTTGCACTTGTGATAGTGTTGAAAAACCACTCTTCGCACTTGTGTTAGTGTTGAAAAACCACTTTTCGCACTTGTGTTAGTGTTGAAAAACCACTTTTCGCACTTGTGTTGGTGCAGGAAACCACTTTTGCACTTGTATTAGTGTGAAAAAACCACTTTTCGCGCTTGTGTTAGTGTTGAAAAACCACTTTTCGCACTTGTGTTAGTGTTGAAAAACCACTTTTCGCACTTGTGTTAGTGTTGAAAATCCACTTTTCGCACTTGTGTTGGTGCAGGAAACCACTTTTGCACTTGTATTAGTGTGGAAAAAACACTTTTTGCACATGTGATAGTGTTGAAAAACCACTTTTCGCACATGTGTTTGTGCAGGAAACCACTTTTGCACTTGTATTAGTGTGGAAAAACCACTTTTCGCACTTGTGTTAGTGTTGAAAAACCACTTTTCGCACTTGTGTTAGTGTTGAAAAACCACTTTTCGCACTTGTGTTGGTGCAGGAAACCACTTTTGCACTTGTATTAGTGTGGAAAAAGCACTTTTTGCACTTGTGATAGTGTTGAAAAACCACTTTTCGCACTTGTGTTAGTGTTGAAAAACCACTTTTAGCACTTGTGTTGGTGCAGGAAACCACTTTTGCACTTGTAATAGTGTGGAAAAACCACGTTTTGCACTTGTGTTAGTGTTGAAAAACCACTTTTCGCACTTGTGTTAGTGTTGAAAAACCACTTTTCACACTTGTGTTGGTGCAGGAAACCACTTTTGCACTTGTATTAGTGTGGAAAAAACACTTTTTGCACTTGTGATAGTGTTGAAAAACCACTTTTCGCACTTGTGTTAGTGTTGAAAAACCACTTTTCGCACTTGTGTTGGTGCAGGAAACCACTTTTGCACTTGTATAAATGTGGAAAAAACACTTTTCGCACTTGTGTTAGTGTTGAAAAACCACTTTTCGCTCTTGTGTTAGTGTTGAAAAAACACTTTTCGCACTTGTGTTGGTGCAGGAAACCACTTTTGCACTTGTATTAGTGTGGAAAAAACACTTTTTGCACTTGTGATAGTGTTGAAAAACAACTTTTCGCACTTGTGTTAGTGTTGACAAACCACTTTTCGCACTTGTGTTGGTGCAGGAAACCACTTTTGCACTTGTATTAGTGTGGAAAAAACACTTTTCGCACTTGTGTTAGTGTTGAAAAACCACTTTTCGCACTTGTGTTAGTGTTGAAAAACCACTTTTTGCACTTGTGTTAGTGTTGAAAAACCACTTTTCGCACTTGTGTTGGTGCAGGAAACCACTTTTGCACTTGTATTAGTGTGGAAAAAACACTTTTTGCACTTGTGATAGTGTTGAAAAACCACTTTTCGCACTTGTGTTAGTGTTGAAAAACCACTTTTCGCACTTGTGTTAGTGTTGAAAAACCACTTTTCGCACTTGTGTTGGTGCAGGAAACCACTTTTGCACTTGTATTAGTGTGAAAAAACCACTTTTCGCACATGTGTTAGTGTTGAAAAACCACTTTTCGCACTTGTGTTCGTGTTGAAAAACCACTTTTCGCACTTGTGTTAGTGTTGAAAAACCACTTTTCGCACTTGTGTTGGTGCAGGCAACCACTTTTGCACTTGTATTGGTGTGGAAAAACAACTTTTTGCACTTGTGTTAGTGTTGAAAAACCACTTTTCGCACTTGTGTTAGTGTTGAAAAACCACTTTTCGCACATGTGTTAGTGTTGAAAAACCACTTTTCGCACTTGTGTTGGTGCAGGAAACCACTTTTGCACTTGTATTAGTGTGGAAAAACCACTTTTCGCACTTGTGTTAGTGTTGAAAAACCACTTTTCGCACTTGTGTTAGTGTTGAAAAACCACTTTTCGCACTTGTGTTAGTGTTGAAAAACCACTTTTCGCACTTGTGTTGGTGCAGGAAAGCACTTTTGCACTTGTATTAGTGTGGAAAAACCACTTTTCGCACTTGTGTTAGTGTTGAAAAACCACTTTTCGCACTTGTGTTAGTGTTGAAAAACCACTTTTCGCACTTGTGTTAGTGTTGAAAATCCACATTTCGCACTTGTGTTGGTGCAGGAAACCACTTTTGCACTTGTATTAGTGTGGAAAAAACACTTTTTGCACATGTGATAGTGTTGAAAAACCACTTTTCGCACATGTGTTGGTGCAGGAAACCACTTTTGCACTTGTATTAGTGTGGAAAAACCACTTTTCGCACTTGTGTTAGTGTTGAAAAACCACTTTTCGCACTTGTGTTATTGTTGAAAAACCACTTTTCGCACTTGTGTTGGTGCAGGAAACCACTTTTGCACTTGTATTAGTGTGGAAAAAGCACTTTTTGCACTTGTGATAGTGTTGAAAAACCACTTTTCGCACTTGTGTTAGTGTTGAAAAACCACTTTTCGCACTTGTGTTGGTGCAGGAAACCACTTTTGCACTTGTATTAGTGTGGAAAAACCACGTTTTGCACTTGTGTTAGTGTTGAAAAACCACTTTTCGCACTTGTGTTAGTGTTGAAAAACCACTTTTCGCACTTGTGTTGGTGCAGGAAACCAATTTTGCACTTGTATTAGTGTGGAAAAAACACTTTTTGCACTTGTGATAGTGTTGAAAAACCACTTTTCGCACTTGTGTTAGTGTTGAAAATCCACTTTTCGCACTTGTGTTGGTGCAGGAAACCACTTTTGCACTTGTATTAGTGTGGAAAAACCACTTTTCGCACTTGTGTTAGTGTTGAAAAACTACTTTTCGCACTTGTGTTAGTGTTGAAAAACCACTTTTTGCACTTGTGTTAGTGTTGAAAAACCACTTTTCGCACTTGTGTTGGTGCAGGAAAGCACTTTTGCACTTGTATTAGTGTGGAAAAACCACTTTTCGCACTTGTGTTAGTGTTGAAAAACCACTTTTCACACTTGTGTTAGTGTTGAAAAACCACTTTTCGCACTTGTGTTGGTGCAGGAAACCACTTTTGCACTTGTATTAGTGTGGAAAAAACACTTTTTGCACTTGTGATAGTGTTGAAAAACCACTTTTCGCACTTGTGTTAGTGTTGAAAAACCACTTTTCGCACTTGTGTTGGTGCAGGAAACCACTTTTGCACTTGTATTAGTGTGGAAAAACCACTTTTCGCACTTGTGTTAGTGTTGAAAAACTACTTTTCGCACTTGTGTTAGTGTTGAAAAATCACTTTTTGCACTTGTGTTAGTGTTGAAAAACCACTTTTCGCACTTGTGTTTGTGCAGGAAACCACTTTTGCACTTGTATTAGAGGGGAAAAAACACTTTTTGCACTTGTGATAGTGTTGAAAAACCACTTTTCGCACTTGTGTTAGTGTTGAAAAACCACTTTTCGCACTTGTGTTAGTGTTGAAAAACCACTTTTCGCACTTGTGTTGGTGCAGGAAACCACTTTTGCACTTGTATTAGTGTGAAAAAACCACTTTTCGCACTTGTGTTAGTGTTGAAAAACCACTTTTCGCACTTGTGTTAGTGTTGAAAAACCACTTTTCGCACTTGTGTTAGTGTTGAAAATCCACTTTTCACACTTGTGTTGGTGCAGGAAACCACTTTTGCACTTGTATTAGTGTGGAAAAAACACTTTTTGCACATGTGATAGTGTTGAAAAACCACTTTTCGCACATGTGTTGGTGCAGGAAACCACTTTTGCACTTGTATTAGTGTGGAAAAACCACTTTTCGCACTTGTGTTAGTGTTGAAAAACCACTTTTCGCACTTGTGTTAGTGTTGAAAAACCACTTTTCGCACTTGTGTTAGTGTTGAAAAACCACTTTTCGCACTTGTGTTAGTGTTGAAAAACCACTTTTTGCACTTGTGTTGGTGCAGGCAACCACTTTTGCACTTGTTTTAGTGTGGAAAAACAACTTTTTGCACTTGGGTTAGTGTTGAAAAACGACTTTTCGCACATGTGTTAGTGTTGAAAAACCACTTTTCGCACTTGTGTTGGTGCAGGAAACCACTTTTGCACTTGTATTAGTGTGGAAAAACCACTTTTCGCACTTGTGTTAGTGTTGAAAAACCACTTTTCGCACTTGTGTTAGTGTTGAAAAACCACTTTTCGCACTTGTGTTAGTGTTGAAAAACCACTTTTCGCACTTGTGTTGGTGCAGGAAAGCACTTTTGCACTTGTATTAGTGTGGAAAAACCACTTTTCGCACTTGTGTTAGTGTTGAAAAACCACTTTTCACACTTGTGTTAGTGTTGAAAAACCACTTTTCGCACTTGTGTTGGTGCAGGAAACCACTTTTGCACTTGTATTAGTGTGGAAAAACACTTTTTGCACTTGTGATAGTGTTGAAAAACCACTTTTCACACTTGTGTTAGTGTTGAAAAACCACTTTTCGCACTTGTGTTGGTGCAGGAAACCACTTTTGCACTTGTATTAGTGTGGAAAAACCACTTTTCGCACTTGTGTTAGTGTTGAAAAACTACTTTTCGCACTTGTGTTAGTGTTGAAAAACCACTTTTTGCACTTGTGTTAGTGTTGAAAAACCACTTTTCGCACTTGTGTTTGTGCAGGAAACCACTTTTGCACTTGTATTAGAGGGGAAAAAACACTTTTTGCACTTGTGATAGTGTTGAAAAACCACTTTTCACACGTGTTAGTGTTGAAAAACCACTTTTCGCACTTGTGTTAGTGTTGAAAAACCACTTTTCGCACTTGTGTTGGTGCAGGAAACCACTTTTGCACTTGTATTAGTGTGAAAAAACCACTTTTCGCACTTGTGTTAGTGTTGAAAAACCACTTTTCGCACTTGTGTTAGTGTTGAAAAACCACTTTTCGCACTTGTGTTAGTGTTGAAAATCCACTTTTCACACTTGTGTTGGTGCAGGAAACCACTTTTGCACTTGTATTAGTGTGGAAAAAACACTTTTTGCACATGTGATAGTGTTGAAAAACCACTTTTCGCACATGTGTTGGTGCAGGAAACCACTTTTGCACTTGTATTAGTGTGGAAAAACCACTTTTCGCACTTGTGTTAGTGTTGAAAAACCACTTTTCGCACTTGTGTTAGTGTTGAAAAACCACTTTTCGCACTTGTGTTGGTGCAGGAAACCACTTTTGCACTTGTATTAGTGTGGAAAAAACACTTTTTGCACTTGTGATAGTGTTGAAAAACCACTTTTCGCACTTGTGTTAGTGTTGAAAAACCACTTTTCGCACTTGTGTTGGTGCAGGAAACCACTTTTGCACTTGTATTAGTGTGGAAAAACCACTTTTCGCACTTGTGTTAGTGTTGAAAAACTACTTTTCGCACTTGTGTTAGTGTTGAAAAATCACTTTTTGCACTTGTGTTAGTGTTGAAAAACCACTTTTCGCACTTGTGTTTGTGCAGGAAACCACTTTTGCACTTGTATTAGAGGGGAAAAAACACTTTTTGCACTTGTGATAGTGTTGAAAAACCACTTTTCGCACTTGTGTTAGTGTTGAAAAACCACTTTTCGCACTTGTGTTAGTGTTGAAAAACCACTTTTCGCACTTGTGTTGGTGCAGGAAACCACTTTTGCACTTGTATTAGTGTGAAAAAACCACTTTTCGCACTTGTGTTAGTGTTGAAAAACCACTTTTCGCACTTGTGTTAGTGTTGAAAAACCACTTTTCGCACTTGTGTTAGTGTTGAAAATCCACTTTTCACACTTGTGTTGGTGCAGGAAACCACTTTTGCACTTGTATTAGTGTGGAAAAAACACTTTTTGCACATGTGATAGTGTTGAAAAACCACTTTTCGCACATGTGTTGGTGCAGGAAACCACTTTTGCACTTGTATTAGTGTGGAAAAACCACTTTTCGCACTTGTGTTAGTGTTGAAAAACCACTTTTCGCACTTGTGTTAGTGTTGAAAAACCACTTTTCGCACTTGTGTTAGTGTTGAAAAACCACTTTTCGCACTTGTGTTAGTGTTGAAAAACCACTTTTTGCACTTGTGTTGGTGCAGGCAACCACTTTTGCACTTGTTTTAGTGTGGAAAAACAACTTTTTGCACTTGGGTTAGTGTTGAAAAACCACTTTTCGCACTTGTGTTAGTGTTGAAAAACGACTTTTCGCACATGTGTTAGTGTTGAAAAACCACTTTTCGCACTTGTGTTGGTGCAGGAAACCACTTTTGCACTTGTATTAGTGTGGAAAAACCACTTTTCGCACTTGTGTTAGTGTTGAAAAACCACTTTTCGCACTTGTGTTAGTGTTGAAAAACCACTTTTCGCACTTGTGTTAGTGTTGAAAAACCACTTTTCGCACTTGTGTTGGTGCAGGAAAGCACTTTTGCACTTGTATTAGTGTGGAAAAACCACTTTTCGCACTTGTGTTAGTGTTGAAAAACCACTTTTCACACTTGTGTTAGTGTTGAAAAACCACTTTTCGCACTTGTGTTGGTGCAGGAAACCACTTTTGCACTTGTATTAGTGTGGAAAAAACACTTTTTGCACTTGTGATAGTGTTGAAAAACCACTTTTCGCACTTGTGTTAGTGTTGAAAAACCACTTTTCGCACTTGTGTTGGTGCAGGAAACCACTTTTGCACTTGTATTAGTGTGGAAAAACCACTTTTCGCACTTGTGTTAGTGTTGAAAAACTACTTTTCGCACTTGTGTTAGTGTTGAAAAACCACTTTTTGCACTTGTGTTAGTGTTGAAAAACCACTTTTCGCACTTGTGTTGGTGCAGGAAAGCACTTTTGCACTTGTATTAGTGTGGAAAAACCACTTTTCGCACTTGTGTTAGTGTTGAAAAACCACTTTTCACACTTGTGTTAGTGTTGAAAAACCACTTTTCGCACTTGTGTTGGTGCAGGAAACCACTTTTGCACTTGTATTAGTGTGGAAAAAACACTTTTTGCACTTGTGATAGTGTTGAAAAACCACTTTTCGCACTTGTGTTAGTGTTGAAAAACCACTTTTCGCACTTGTGTTGGTGCAGGAAACCACTTTTGCACTTGTATTAGTGTGGAAAAACCACTTTTCGCACTTGTGTTAGTGTTGAAAAACTACTTTTCGCACTTGTGTTAGTGTTGAAAAATCACTTTTTGCACTTGTGTTAGTGTTGAAAAACCACTTTTCGCACTTGTGTTTGTGCAGGAAACCACTTTTGCACTTGTATTAGAGGGGAAAAAACACTTTTTGCACTTGTGATAGTGTTGAAAAACCACTTTTCGCACTTGTGTTAGTGTTGAAAAACCACTTTTCGCACTTGTGTTAGTGTTGAAAAACCACTTTTCGCACTTGTGTTGGTGCAGGAAACCACTTTTGCACTTGTATTAGTGTGAAAAAACCACTTTTCGCACTTGTGTTAGTGTTGAAAAACCACTTTTCGCACTTGTGTTAGTGTTGAAAAACCACTTTTCGCACTTGTGTTAGTGTTGAAAATCCACTTTTCACACTTGTGTTGGTGCAGGAAACCACTTTTGCACTTGTATTAGTGTGGAAAAAACACTTTTTGCACATGTGATAGTGTTGAAAAACCACTTTTCGCACATGTGTTGGTGCAGGAAACCACTTTTGCACTTGTATTAGTGTGGAAAAACCACTTTTCGCACTTGTGTTAGTGTTGAAAAACCACTTTTCGCACTTGTGTTAGTGTTGAAAAACCACTTTTCACACTTGTGTTAGTGTTGAAAAACCACTTTTCGCACTTGTGTTAGTGTTGAAAAACCACTTTTTGCACTTGTGTTGGTGCAGGCAACCACTTTTGCACTTGTTTTAGTGTGGAAAAACAACTTTTTGCACTTGGGTTAGTGTTGAAAAACCACTTTTCGCACTTGTGTTAGTGTTGAAAAACGACTTTTCGCACATGTGTTAGTGTTGAAAAACCACTTTTCGCACTTGTGTTGGTGCAGGAAACCACTTTTGCACTTGTATTAGTGTGGAAAAACCACTTTTCGCACTTGTGTTAGTGTTGAAAAACCACTTTTCGCACTTGTGTTAGTGTTGAAAAACCACTTTTCGCACTTGTGTTAGTGTTGAAAAACCACTTTTCGCACTTGTGTTGGTGCAGGAAAGCACTTTTGCACTTGTATTAGTGTGGAAAAACCACTTTTCGCACTTGTGTTAGTGTTGAAAAACCACTTTTCACACTTGTGTTAGTGTTGAAAAACCACTTTTCGCACTTGTGTTGGTGCAGGAAACCACTTTTGCACTTGTATTAGTGTGGAAAAAAACACTTTTTGCACATGTGATAGTGTTGAAAAACCACTTTTCACACTTGTGTTAGTGTTGAAAAACCACTTTTCGCACTTGTGTTGGTGCAGGAAACCACTTTTGCACTTGTATTAGTGTGGAAAAACCACTTTTCGCACTTGTGTTAGTGTTGAAAAACTACTTTTCGCACTTGTGTTAGTGTTGAAAAACCACTTTTTGCACTTGTGTTAGTGTTGAAAAACCACTTTTCGCACTTGTGTTTGTGCAGGAAACCACTTTTGCACTTGTATTAGAGGGGAAAAAACACTTTTTGCACTTGTGATAGTGTTGAAAAACCACTTTTCACACGTGTTAGTGTTGAAAAACCACTTTTCGCACTTGTGTTAGTGTTGAAAAACCACTTTTCGCACTTGTGTTGGTGCAGGAAACCACTTTTGCACTTGTATTAGTGTGAAAAAACCACTTTTCGCACTTGTGTTAGTGTTGAAAAACCACTTTTCGCACTTGTGTTAGTGTTGAAAAACCACTTTTCGCACTTGTGTTAGTGTTGAAAATCCACTTTTCACACTTGTGTTGGTGCAGGAAACCACTTTTGCACTTGTATTAGTGTGGAAAAAACACTTTTTGCACATGTGATAGTGTTGAAAAACCACTTTTCGCACATGTGTTGGTGCAGGAAACCACTTTTGCACTTGTATTAGTGTGGAAAAACCACTTTTCGCACTTGTGTTAGTGTTGAAAAACCACTTTTCGCACTTGTGTTAGTGTTGAAAAACCACTTTTCGCACTTGTGTTGGTGCAGGAAACCACTTTTGCACTTGTATTAGTGTGGAAAAAGCACTTTTTGCACTTGTGATAGTGTTGAAAAACCACTTTTCGCACTTGTGTTAGTGTTGAAAAACCACTTTTAGCACTTGTGTTGGTGCAGGAAACCACTTTTGCACTTGTAATAGTGTGGAAAAACCACGTTTTGCACTTGTGTTAGTGTTGAAAAACCACTTTTCGCACTTGTGTTAGTGTTGAAAAACCACTTTTCACACTTGTGTTGGTGCAGGAAACCACTTTTGCACTTGTATTAGTGTGGAAAAAACACTTTTTGCACTTGTGATAGTGTTGAAAAACCACTTTTCGCACTTGTGTTAGTGTTGACAAATCACTTTTCGCACTTGTGTTGGTGCAGGAAACCACTTTTGCACTTGTATTAGTGTGGAAAAAACACTTTTCGCACTTGTGTTAGTGTTGAAAAACCACTTTTCGCACTTGTGTTAGTGTTGAAAAACCACTTTTTGCACTTGTGTTAGTGTTGAAAAACCACTTTTCGCACTTGTGTTGGTGCAGGAAACCACTTTTGCACTTGTATTAGTGTGGAAAAAACACTTTTTGCACTTGTGATAGTGTTGAAAAACCACTTTTCGCACTTGTGTTAGTGTTGAAAAACCACTTTTCGCACTTGTGTTGGTGCAGGAAACCACTTTTGCACTTGTATTAGTGTGGATAAAACACTTTTTGCACTTGTGATAGTGTTGAAAAACCACTTTTCGCACTTCTGTTGGTGCAGGAAACCACTTTTGCACTTGTATTAGTGTGGAAAAACCACTTTTCGCACTTTTGTTAGTGTTGAAAAACTACTTTTCGCACTTGTGTTAGTGTTGAAAAACCACTTTTTGCACTTGTGTTAGTGTTGAAAAACCACTTTTCGCACTTGTGTTTGTGCAGGAAACCACTTTTGCACTTGTATTAGAGGGGAAAAAACACTTTTTGCACTTGTGATAGTGTTGAAAAACCACTCTTCGCACTTGTGTTAGTGTTGAAAAACCACTTTTCGCACTTGTGTTAGTGTTGAAAAACCACTTTTCGCACTTGTGTTGGTGCAGGAAACCACTTTTGCACTTGTATTAGTGTGAAAAAACCACTTTTCGCGCTTGTGTTAGTGTTGAAAAACCACTTTTCGCACTTGTGTTAGTGTTGAAAAACCACTTTTCGCACTTGTGTTAGTGTTGAAAATCCACTTTTCGCACTTGTGTTGTTGCAGGAAACCACTTTTGCACTTGTATTAGTGTGGAAAAAACACTTTTTGCACATGTGATAGTGTTGAAAAACCACTTTTCGCACATGTGTTGGTGCAGGAAACCACTTTTGCACTTGTATTAGTGTGGAAAAACCACTTTTCGCACTTGTGTTAGTGTTGAAAAACCACTTTTCGCACTTGTGTTAGTGTTGAAAAACCACTTTTCGCACTTGTGTTGGTGCAGGAAACCACTTTTGCACTTGTATTAGTGTGGAAAAAGCACTTTTTGCACTTGTGATAGTGTTGAAAAACCACTTTTCGCACTTGTGTTAGTGTTGAAAAACCACTTTTAGCACTTGTGTTGGTGCAGGAAACCACTTTTGCACTTGTAATAGTGTGGAAAAACCACGTTTTGCACTTGTGTTAGTGTTGAAAAACCACTTTTCGCACTTGTGTTAGTGTTGAAAAACCACTTTTCACACTTGTGTTGGTGCAGGAAACCACTTTTGCACTTGTATTAGTGTGGAAAAAACACTTTTTGCACTTGTGATAGTGTTGAAAAACCACTTTTCGCACTTGTGTTAGTGTTGAAAAACCACTTTTCGCACTTGTGTTGGTGCAGGAAACCACTTTTGCACTTGTATAAATGTGGAAAAAACACTTTTCGCACTTGTGTTAGTGTTGTAAAACCACTTTTCGCTCTTGTGTTAGTGTTGAAAAAACACTTTTCGCACTTGTGTTGGTGCAGGAAACCACTTTTGCACTTGTATTAGTGTGGAAAAAACACTTTTTGCACTTGTGATAGTGTTGAAAAACAACTTTTCGCACTTGTGTTAGTGTTGACAAACCACTTTTCGCACTTGTGTTGGTGCAGGAAACCACTTTTGCACTTGTATTAGTGTGGAAAAAACACTTTTCGCACTTGTGTTAGTGTTGAAAAACCACTTTTCGCACTTGTGTTAGTGTTGAAAAACCACTTTTTGCACTTGTGTTAGTGTTGAAAAACCACTTTTCGCACTTGTGTTGGTGCAGGAAACCACTTTTGCACTTGTATTAGTGTGGAAAAAACACTTTTTGCACTTGTGATAGTGTTGAAAAACCACTTTTCGCACTTGTGTTAGTGTTGAAAAACCACTTTTCGCACTTGTGTTAGTGTTGAAAAACCACTTTTCGCACTTGTGTTGGTGCAGGAAACCACTTTTGCACTTGTATTAGTGTGAAAAAACCACTTTTCGCACATGTGTTAGTGTTGAAAAACCACTTTTCGCACTTGTGTTCGTGTTGAAAAACCACTTTTCGCACTTGTGTTAGTGTTGAAAAACCACTTTTCGCACTTGTGTTGGTGCAGGCAACCACTTTTGCACTTGTATTGGTGTGGAAAAACAACTTTTTGCACTTGTGTTAGTGTTGAAAAACCACTTTTCGCACTTGTGTTAGTGTTGAAAAACCACTTTTCGCACATGTGTTAGTGTTGAAAAACCACTTTTCGCACTTGTGTTGGTGCAGGAAACCACTTTTGCACTTGTATTAGTGTGGAAAAACCACTTTTCGCACTTGTGTTAGTGTTGAAAAACCACTTTTCGCACTTGTGTTAGTGTTGAAAAACTACTTTTCGCACTTGTGTTAGTGTTGAAAAACCACTTTTCGCACTTGTGTTGGTGCAGGAAAGCACTTTTGCACTTGTATTAGTGTGGAAAAACCACTTTTCGCACTTGTGTTAGTGTTGAAAAACCACTTTTCGCACTTGTGTTAGTGTTGAAAAACCACTTTTCGCACTTGTGTTAGTGTTGAAAATCCACATTTCGCACTTGTGTTGGTGCAGGAAACCACTTTTGCACTTGTATTAGTGTGGAAAAAACACTTTTTGCACATGTGATAGTGTTGAAAAACCACTTTTCGCACATGTGTTGGTGCAGGAAACCACTTTTGCACTTGTATTAGTGTGGAAAAACCACTTTTCGCACTTGTGTTAGTGTTGAAAAACCACTTTTCGCACTTGTGTTATTGTTGAAAAACCACTTTTCGCACTTGTGTTGGTGCAGGAAACCACTTTTGCACTTGTATTAGTGTGGAAAAAGCACTTTTTGCACTTGTGATAGTGTTGAAAAACCACTTTTCGCACTTGTGTTAGTGTTGAAAAACCACTTTTCGCACTTGTGTTGGTGCAGGAAACCACTTTTGCACTTGTATTAGTGTGGAAAAACCACGTTTTGCACTTGTGTTAGTGTTGAAAAACCACTTTTCGCACTTGTGTTAGTGTTGAAAAACCACTTTTCGCACTTGTGTTGGTGCAGGAAACCAATTTTGCACTTGTATTAGTGTGGAAAAAACACTTTTTGCACTTGTGATAGTGTTGAAAAACCACTTTTCGCACTTGTGTTAGTGTTGAAAATCCACTTTTCGCACTTGTGTTGGTGCAGGAAACCACTTTTGCACTTGTATTAGTGTGGAAAAACCACTTTTCGCACTTGTGTTAGTGTTGAAAAACTACTTTTCGCACTTGTGTTAGTGTTGAAAAACCACTTTTTGCACTTGTGTTAGTGTTGAAAAACCACTTTTCGCACTTGTGTTGGTGCAGGAAAGCACTTTTGCACTTGTATTAGTGTGGAAAAACCACTTTTCGCACTTGTGTTAGTGTTGAAAAACCACTTTTCACACTTGTGTTAGTGTTGAAAAACCACTTTTCGCACTTGTGTTGGTGCAGGAAACCACTTTTGCACTTGTATTAGTGTGGAAAAAACACTTTTTGCACTTGTGATAGTGTTGAAAAACCACTTTTCGCACTTGTGTTAGTGTTGAAAAACCACTTTTCGCACTTGTGTTGGTGCAGGAAACCACTTTTGCACTTGTATTAGTGTGGAAAAACCACTTTTCGCACTTGTGTTAGTGTTGAAAAACTACTTTTCGCACTTGTGTTAGTGTTGAAAAATCACTTTTTGCACTTGTGTTAGTGTTGAAAAACCACTTTTCGCACTTGTGTTTGTGCAGGAAACCACTTTTGCACTTGTATTAGAGGGGAAAAAACACTTTTTGCACTTGTGATAGTGTTGAAAAACCACTTTTCGCACTTGTGTTAGTGTTGAAAAACCACTTTTCGCACTTGTGTTAGTGTTGAAAAACCACTTTTCGCACTTGTGTTGGTGCAGGAAACCACTTTTGCACTTGTATTAGTGTGAAAAAACCACTTTTCGCACTTGTGTTAGTGTTGAAAAACCACTTTTCGCACTTGTGTTAGTGTTGAAAAACCACTTTTCGCACTTGTGTTAGTGTTGAAAATCCACTTTTCACACTTGTGTTGGTGCAGGAAACCACTTTTGCACTTGTATTAGTGTGGAAAAAACACTTTTTGCACATGTGATAGTGTTGAAAAACCACTTTTCGCACATGTGTTGGTGCAGGAAACCACTTTTGCACTTGTATTAGTGTGGAAAAACCACTTTTCGCACTTGTGTTAGTGTTGAAAAACCACTTTTCGCACTTGTGTTAGTGTTGAAAAACCACTTTTCGCACTTGTGTTAGTGTTGAAAAACCACTTTTCGCACTTGTGTTAGTGTTGAAAAACCACTTTTTGCACTTGTGTTGGTGCAGGCAACCACTTTTGCACTTGTTTTAGTGTGGAAAAACAACTTTTTGCACTTGGGTTAGTGTTGAAAAACCACTTTTCGCACTTGTGTTAGTGTTGAAAAACGACTTTTCGCACATGTGTTAGTGTTGAAAAACCACTTTTCGCACTTGTGTTGGTGCAGGAAACCACTTTTGCACTTGTATTAGTGTGGAAAAACCACTTTTCGCACTTGTGTTAGTGTTGAAAAACCACTTTTCGCACTTGTGTTAGTGTTGAAAAACCACTTTTCGCACTTGTGTTAGTGTTGAAAAACCACTTTTCGCACTTGTGTTGGTGCAGGAAAGCACTTTTGCACTTGTATTAGTGTGGAAAAACCACTTTTCGCACTTGTGTTAGTGTTGAAAAACCACTTTTCACACTTGTGTTAGTGTTGAAAAACCACTTTTCGCACTTGTGTTGGTGCAGGAAACCACTTTTGCACTTGTATTAGTGTGGAAAAACACTTTTTGCACTTGTGATAGTGTTGAAAAACCACTTTTCACACTTGTGTTAGTGTTGAAAAACCACTTTTCGCACTTGTGTTGGTGCAGGAAACCACTTTTGCACTTGTATTAGTGTGGAAAAACCACTTTTCGCACTTGTGTTAGTGTTGAAAAACTACTTTTCGCACTTGTGTTAGTGTTGAAAAACCACTTTTTGCACTTGTGTTAGTGTTGAAAAACCACTTTTCGCACTTGTGTTTGTGCAGGAAACCACTTTTGCACTTGTATTAGAGGGGAAAAAACACTTTTTGCACTTGTGATAGTGTTGAAAAACCACTTTTCACACGTGTTAGTGTTGAAAAACCACTTTTCGCACTTGTGTTAGTGTTGAAAAACCACTTTTCGCACTTGTGTTGGTGCAGGAAACCACTTTTGCACTTGTATTAGTGTGAAAAAACCACTTTTCGCACTTGTGTTAGTGTTGAAAAACCACTTTTCGCACTTGTGTTAGTGTTGAAAAACCACTTTTCGCACTTGTGTTAGTGTTGAAAATCCACTTTTCACACTTGTGTTGGTGCAGGAAACCACTTTTGCACTTGTATTAGTGTGGAAAAAACACTTTTTGCACATGTGATAGTGTTGAAAAACCACTTTTCGCACATGTGTTGGTGCAGGAAACCACTTTTGCACTTGTATTAGTGTGGAAAAACCACTTTTCGCACTTGTGTTAGTGTTGAAAAACCACTTTTCGCACTTGTGTTAGTGTTGAAAAACCACTTTTCGCACTTGTGTTGGTGCAGGAAACCACTTTTGCACTTGTATTAGTGTGGAAAAAGCACTTTTTGCACTTGTGATAGTGTTGAAAAACCACTTTTCGCACTTGTGTTAGTGTTGAAAAACCACTTTTAGCACTTGTGTTGGTGCAGGAAACCACTTTTGCACTTGTAATAGTGTGGAAAAACCACGTTTTGCACTTGTGTTAGTGTTGAAAAACCACTTTTCGCACTTGTGTTAGTGTTGAAAAACCACTTTTCACACTTGTGTTGGTGCAGGAAACCACTTTTGCACTTGTATTAGTGTGGAAAAAACACTTTTTGCACTTGTGATAGTGTTGAAAAACCACTTTTCGCACTTGTGTTAGTGTTGACAAATCACTTTTCGCACTTGTGTTGGTGCAGGAAACCACTTTTGCACTTGTATTAGTGTGGAAAAAACACTTTTCGCACTTGTGTTAGTGTTGAAAAACCACTTTTCACACTTGTGTTAGTGTTGAAAAACCACTTTTCGCACTTGTGTTGGTGCAGGAAACCACTTTTGCACTTGTATTAGTGTGGAAAAACACTTTTTGCACTTGTGATAGTGTTGAAAAACCACTTTTCACACTTGTGTTAGTGTTGAAAAACCACTTTTCGCACTTGTGTTGGTGCAGGAAACCACTTTTGCACTTGTATTAGTGTGGAAAAACCACTTTTCGCACTTGTGTTAGTGTTGAAAAACTACTTTTCGCACTTGTGTTAGTGTTGAAAAACCACTTTTCGCACTTGTGTTGGTGCAGGAAACCACTTTTGCACTTGTATTAGTGTGGATAAAACACTTTTTGCACTTGTGATAGTGTTGAAAAACCACTTTTCGCACTTCTGTTGGTGCAGGAAACCACTTTTGCACTTGTATTAGTGTGGAAAAACCACTTTTCGCACTTTTGTTAGTGTTGAAAAACTACTTTTCGCACTTGTGTTAGTGTTGAAAAACCACTTTTTGCACTTGTGTTAGTGTTGAAAAACCACTTTTCGCACTTGTGTTTGTGCAGGAAACCACTTTTGCACTTGTATTAGAGGGGAAAAAACACTTTTTGCACTTGTGATAGTGTTGAAAAACCACTCTTCGCACTTGTGTTAGTGTTGAAAAACCACTTTTCGCACTTGTGTTAGTGTTGAAAAACCACTTTTCGCACTTGTGTTGGTGCAGGAAACCACTTTTGCACTTGTATTAGTGTGAAAAAACCACTTTTCGCACTTGTGTTAGTGTTGAAAAACCACTTTTCGCACTTGTGTTAGTGTTGAAAAACCACTTTTCGCACTTGTGTTAGTGTTGAAAATCCACTTTTCGCACTTGTGTTGGTGCAGGAAACCACTTTTGCACTTGTATTAGTGTGGAAAAAACACTTTTTGCACATGTGATGGTGTTGAAAAACCACTTTTCGCACATGTGTTGGTGCAGGAAACCACTTTTGCACTTGTATTAGTGTGGAAAAACCACTTTTCGCACTTGTGTTAGTGTTGAAAAACCACTTTTCGCACTTGTGTTAGTGTTGAAAAACCACTTTTCGCACTTGTGTTGGTGCAGGAAACCACTTTTGCACTTGTATTAGTGTGGAAAAAGCACTTTTTGCACTTGTGATAGTGTTGAAAAACCACTTTTCGCACTTGTGTTAGTGTTGAAAAACCACTTTTAGCACTTGTGTTGGTGCAGGAAACCACTTTTGCACTTGTAATAGTGTGGAAAAACCACGTTTTGCACTTGTGTTAGTGTTGAAAAACCACTTTTCGCACTTGTGTTAGTGTTGAAAAACCACTTTTCACACTTGTGTTGGTGCAGGAAACCACTTTTGCACTTGTATTAGTGTGGAAAAAACACTTTTTGCACTTGTGATAGTGTTGAAAAACCACTTTTCGCACTTGTGTTAGTGTTGAAAAACCACTTTTCGCACTTGTGTTGGTGCAGGAAACCACTTTTGCACTTGTATAAATGTGGAAAAAACACTTTTCGCACTTGTGTTAGTGTTGAAAAACCACTTTTCGCTCTTGTGTTAGTGTTGAAAAAACACTTTTCGCACTTGTGTTGGTGCAGGAAACCACTTTTGCACTTGTATTAGTGTGGAAAAAACACTTTTTGCACTTGTGATAGTGTTGAAAAACAACTTTTCGCACTTGTGTTAGTGTTGACAAACCACTTTTCGCACTTGTGTTGGTGCAGGAAACCACTTTTGCACTTGTATTAGTGTGGAAAAAACACTTTTCGCACTTGTGTTAGTGTTGAAAAACCACTTTTCGCACTTGTGTTAGTGTTGAAAAACACTTTTTGCACTTGTGTTAGTGTTGAAAAACCACTTTTCGCACTTGTGTTGGTGCAGGAAACCACTTTTGCACTTGTATTAGTGTGGAAAAAACACTTTTTGCACTTGTGATAGTGTTGAAAAACCACTTTTCGCACTTGTGTTAGTGTTGAAAAACCACTTTTCGCACTTGTGTTAGTGTTGAAAAACCACTTTTCGCACTTGTGTTGGTGCAGGAAACCACTTTTGCACTTGTATTAGTGTGAAAAAACCACTTTTCGCACATGTGTTAGTGTTGAAAAACCACTTTTCGCACTTGTGTTCGTGTTGAAAAACCACTTTTCGCACTTGTGTTAGTGTTGAAAAACCACTTTTCGCACTTGTGTTGGTGCAGGCAACCACTTTTGCACTTGTATTGGTGTGGAAAAACAACTTTTTGCACTTGTGTTAGTGTTGAAAAACCACTTTTCGCACTTGTGTTAGTGTTGAAAAACCACTTTTCGCACTTGTGTTGGTGCAGGAAACCACTTTTGCACTTGTATTAGTGTGGAAAAAGCACTTTTTGCACTTGTGATAGTGTTGAAAAACCACTTTTCGCACTTGTGTTAGTGTTGAAAAACCACTTTTAGCACTTGTGTTGGTGCAGGAAACCACTTTTGCACTTGTAATAGTGTGGAAAAACCACGTTTTGCACTTGTGTTAGTGTTGAAAAACCACTTTTCGCACTTGTGTTGGTGCAGGAAACCACTTTTGCACTTGTATTAGTGTGGAAAAAGCACTTTTTGCACTTGTGATAGTGTTGAAAAACCACTTTTCGCACTTGTGTTAGTGTTGAAAAACCACTTTTAGCACTTGTGTTGGTGCAGGAAACCACTTTTGCACTTGTAATAGTGTGGAAAAACCACGTTTTGCACTTGTGTTAGTGTTGAAAAACCACTTTTCGCACTTGTGTTAGTGTTGAATTAGTGTTGAAAAACCACTTTTCACACTTGTGTTGGTGCAGGAACCACTTTTGCACTTGTATTAGTGTGGAAAAAACACTTTTTGCACTTGTGATAGTGTTGAAAAACCACTTTTCGCACTTGTGTTAGTGTTGAAAAACCACTTTTCGCACTTGTGTTGGTGCAGGAAACCACTTTTGCACTTGTATAAATGTGGAAAAAACACTTTTCGCACTTGTGTTAGTGTTGAAAAACCACTTTTCGCTCTTGTGTTAGTGTTGAAAAAACACTTTTCGCACTTGTTGTTGGTGCAGGAAACCACTTTTGCACTTGTATTAGTGTGGAAAAAACACTTTTTGCACTTGTGATAGTGTTGAAAAACAACTTTTTCGCACTTGTGTTAGTGTTGACAAACCACTTTTTGCACTTGTGTTGGTGCAGGAAACCACTTTTGCACTTGTATTAGTGTGGAAAAAACACTTTTCGCACTTGTGTTAGTGTTGAAAAACCACTTTTCGCACTTGTGTTAGTGTTGAAAAACCACTTTTTGCACTTGTGTTAGTGTTGAAAAACCACTTTTCGCACTTGTGTTGGTGCAGGAAACCACTTTTGCACTTGTATTAGTGTGGAAAAAAACACTTTTTGCACTTGTGATAGTGTTGAAAAACCACTTTTCGCACTTGTGTTAGTGTTGAAAAACCACTTTTCGCACTTGTGTTAGTGTTGAAAAACCACTTTTTCGCACTTGTGTTGGTGCAGGAAACCACTTTTGCACTTGTATTAGTGTGAAAAAACCACTTTTCGCACATGTGTTAGTGTTGAAAAACCACTTTTTCGCACTTGTGTTCGTGTTGAAAAACCACTTTTCGCACTTGTGTTAGTGTTGAAAAACCACTTTTCGCACTTGTGTTGGTGCAGGCAACCACTTTTGCACTTGTATTGGTGTGGAAAAAACAACTTTTTGCACTTGTGTTAGTGTTGAAAAACCACTTTTCGCACTTGTGTTAGTGTTGAAAAACCACTTTTCGCACATGTGTTAGTGTTGAAAAACCACTTTTCGCACTTGTGTTGGTGCAGGAAACCACTTTTGCACTTGTATTAGTGTGGAAAAACCACTTTTCGCACTTGTGTTAGTGTTGAAAAACCCACTTTTCGCACTTGTGTTAGTGTTGAAAAACTACTTTTCGCACTTGTGTTAGTGTTGAAAAAACCACTTTTCGCACTTGTGTTGGTGCAGGAAAGCACTTTTGCACTTGTATTAGTGTGGAAAAACCACTTTTCGCACTTGTGTTAGTGTTGAAAAAACCACTTTTCGCACTTGTGTTAGTGTTGAAAAACCACTTTTCGCACTTGTGTTAGTGTTGAAAATCCACATTTCGCACTTGTGTTGGTGCAGGAAACCACTTTTGCACTTGTATTAGTGTGAAAAAACACTTTTTGCACATGTGATAGTGTTGAAAAACCACTTTTCGCACATGTGTTGGTGCAGGAAACCACTTTTGCACTTGTATTAGTGTGGAAAAACCACTTTTCGCACTTGTGTTAGTGTTGAAAAACCACTTTTCGCACTTGTGTTATTGTTGAAAAACCACTTTTCGCACTTGTGTTGGTGCAGGAAACCACTTTTGCACTTGTATTAGTGTGGAAAAAGCACTTTTTGCACTTGTGATAGTGTTGAAAAACCACTTTTCGCACTTGTGTTAGTGTTGAAAAACCACTTTTCGCACTTGTGTTGGTGCAGGAAACCACTTTTGCACTTGTATTAGTGTGGAAAAACCACGTTTTGCACTTGTGTTAGTGTTGAAAAACCACTTTTCGCACTTGTGTTAGTGTTGAAAAACCACTTTTCGCACTTGTGTTGGTGCAGGAAACCAATTTTGCACTTGTATTAGTGTGGAAAAAACACTTTTTGCACTTGTGATAGTGTTGAAAAAACCACTTTTCGCACTTGTGTTAGTGTTGCAAAATCCACTTTTCGCACTTGTGTTGGTGCAGGAAACCACTTTTGCACTTGTATTAGTGTGGAAAAACCACTTTTCGCACTTGTGTTAGTGTTGAAAAACTACTTTTCGCACTTGTGTTAGTGTTGAAAAACCACTTTTTGCACTTGTGTTAGTGTTGAAAAACCACTTTTCGCACTTGTGTTGGTGCAGGAAAGCACTTTTGCACTTGTATTAGTGTGGAAAAACCACTTTTCGCACTTGTGTTAGTGTTGAAAAACCACTTTTCACACTTGTGTTAGTGTTGAAAAACCACTTTTCGCACTTGTGTTGGTGCAGGAAACCACTTTTGCACTTGTATTAGTGTGGAAAAAACACTTTTTGCACTTGTGATAGTGTTGAAAAACCACTTTTCGCACTTGTGTTCAGTGTTGAAAAACCACTTTTCGCACTTTTGTTGGTGCAGGAAACCACTTTTGCACTTGTATTAGTGTGGAAAAACCACTTTTTCGCACTTGTGTTAGTGTTGAAAAAACTACTTTTCGCACTTGTGTTAGTGTTGAAAAATCACTTTTTGCACTTGTGTTAGTGTTGAAAAACCACTTTTCGCACTTGTGTTTGTGCAGGAAACCACTTTTGCACTTGATTAGAGGGGAAAAAACACTTTTTGCACTTGTGATAGTGTTGAAAAACCACTTTTCGCACTTGTGTTAGTGTTGAAAAACCACTTTTCGCACTTGTGTTAGTGTTGAAAAACCACTTTTCGCACTTGTGTTGGTGCAGGAAACCACTTTTGCACTTGTATTAGTGTGAAAAAACCACTTTTCGCACTTGTGTTAGTGTTGAAAAACCACTTTTCGCACTTGTGTTAGTGTTGAAAAACCACTTTTCGCACTTGTGTTAGTGTTGAAAATCCACTTTTCACACTTGTGTTGGTGCAGGAAACCACTTTTGCACTTGTATTAGTGTGGAAAAAACACTTTTTGCACATGTGATAGTGTTGAAAAACCACTTTTCGCACATGTGTTGGTGCAGGAAACCACTTTGCACTTGTATTAGTGTGGAAAAACCACTTTTCGCACTTGTGTTAGTGTTGAAAAACCACTTTTCGCACTTGTGTTAGTGTTGAAAAACCACTTTTCGCACTTGTGTTAGTGTTGAAAAACCACTTTTCGCACTTGTGTTAGTGTTGAAAAACCACTTTTTGCACTTGTGTTGGTGCAGGCAACCACTTTTGCACTTGTTTTAGTGTGGAAAAACAACTTTTTGCACTTGGTTAGTGTTGAAAAACCACTTTTCGCACTTGTGTTAGTGTTGAAAAACGACTTTTCGCACATGTGTTAGTGTTGAAAAACCACTTTTCGCACTTGTGTTGGTGCAGGAAACCACTTTTGCACTTGTATTAGTGTGGAAAAACCACTTTTCGCACTTGTGTTAGTGTTGAAAAACCACTTTTCGCACTTGTGTTAGTGTTGAAAAACCACTTTTCGCACTTGTGTTAGTGTTGAAAAACCACTTTTCGCACTTGTGTTGGTGCAGGAAAGCACTTTTGCACTTGTATTAGTGTGGAAAAACCACTTTTTCGCACTTGTGTTAGTGTTGAAAAAACCACTTTTCACACTTGTGTTAGTGTTGAAAAACCACTTTTCGCACTTGTGTTGGTGCAGGAAACCACTTTTGCACTTGTATTAGTGTGGAAAAACACTTTTTGCACTTGTGATAGTGTTGAAAAACCACTTTTCACACTTGTGTTAGTGTTGAAAAACCACTTTTCGCACTTGTGTTGGTGCAGGAAACCACTTTTGCACTTGTATTAGTGTGGAAAAAACCACTTTTCGCACTTGTGTTAGTGTTGAAAAACTACTTTTCGCACTTGTGTTAGTGTTGAAAAACCACTTTTTGCACTTGTGTTAGTGTTGAAAAAACCACTTTTCGCACTTGTGTTTGTGCAGGAAACCACTTTTGCACTTGTATTAGAGGGGAAAAAACACTTTTTGCACTTGTGATAGTGTTGAAAAAACCACTTTTCACACGTGTTAGTGTTGAAAAACCACTTTTCGCACTTGTGTTAGTGTTGAAAAACCACTTTTCGCACTTGTGTTGGTGCAGGAAACCACTTTTGCACTTGTATTAGTGTGAAAAAACCACTTTTCGCACTTGTGTTAGTGTTGAAAAAACCACTTTTCGCACTTGTGTTAGTGTTGAAAAACCACTTTTCGCACTTGTGTTAGTGTTGAAAATCCACTTTTCACACTTGTGTTGGTGCAGGAAACCACTTTTGCACTTGTATTAGTGTGGAAAAAACACTTTTTGCACATGTGATAGTGTTGAAAAACCACTTTTCGCACATGTGTTGGTGCAGGAAACCACTTTTGCACTTGTATTAGTGTGGAAAAACCACTTTTCGCACTTGTGTTAGTGTTGAAAAACCACTTTTCGCACTTGTGTTAGTGTTGAAAAACCACTTTTCGCACTTGTGCAGGAAACCACTTTTGCACTTGTATTAGTGTGGAAAAAGCACTTTTTGCACTTGTGATAGTGTTGAAAAACCACTTTTCGCACTTGTGTTAGTGTTGAAAAACCACTTTTAGCACTTGTGTTGGTGCAGGAAACCACTTTTGCACTTGTAATAGTGTGGAAAAACCACGTTTTGCACTTGTGTTAGTGTTGAAAAACCACTTTTCGCACTTGTGTTAGTGTTGAAAAACCACTTTTCACACTTGTGTTG